>NW_020956439.1:470264-485318 GCF_003031625.1 Empidonax traillii
AAAAAAAAAAAAAAAGGAAAAAGAAAAAAAAAAAAAGATAATAAAAGGGATGTAAAAAAGAAAAGGATAAGGAGGAGAGGGGGAGGGGAGGCTGAGCGAGCCCACGTCCCGCCCTCCGGGGACGCCCTGCCAGAGCGCGGCCCCGCCGGGAGCCGCCGGCAGGTCCCGCCCCCGGCACCGCCCGCCCCGGCCCGGGGCCCCCGCCCCGCCCCGCCCCGCCCGCTCGGCGGGCCCGGCCCGGCTGCCCGCGCGCGGGGGGCGTGTCAGGCGGCGGCGGCGGCGCGGGGGCTCCGGCGGCGCGGGCAGCGCGGGCGGGCGGGGGCGGCGGAGCGGAGCGGGGCAGCGCCGCGGCGGCCGCAGGTGAGACGGGGCTCGGGGCGCGGGTGGCCGCGGCCGGGAGAGTTCCCCGGGGCCAGCGCGGGATGGAACTTGACAGCGGCGGCGGTGCAGCCATTGTCTACCCAGCCCGGCCCCGGGCAGCTCCCCAGCGCAGCCCCGCTCCTGCCCCTGGGCAGCCGCCGCCCGGCTCCGGGCATCCTGCGGCGCATCCCGCCTGCCGGCGCGGCGGGGCTGCGGGCAGGGCACAGCACGGCGCGGCACGGGCGGTGGGCAGGGCGCCCGTACGCCGTACCGGGTGAACTTTGCCGCCGGAGTTGCCGACGGCCTGGGTGCTGCCTTGCCCCCTGCCAGCCTCCCCTGCTGTCCCCCGCGGCCGGGGAAGGCGGGCTGGGCTCGGCGGGGTGGGGACCGGCTGGTGCAGGGTCCGGGAGTGCTCCAGCGTCGCACCTACTCCTGCTTCCAGAGCATCCCAGAGCAGAGTTAGCGTGTCCCGGCAGCTCCGCATCTCTGCTTAGGTGGCTTGGAAGCTGTTGAGGAAACGCACAGTAGCAGAGGAGAGTTCGCTGTAGTAGTCCTGGTTATCAGTTTTTCTCCCCTCGACCTGTGGGGCAAACCTGTGCAAATCTCACTTGTTCACTTAGTTTCTCAAGGATGACGTGACAAGACCAGTTAGAAGGTTAGGAAATATTCTGCAGACAGCAGTCGTGTGCCAGGGGGGAATGGATGGGGTGAGCAAGTAAAACTTTCCTACCTTCTACCAAGTGTTCGATGACTAGAGTAGATTGGCCTGACTCTTCTCTGCTCTTATGCTTGAGAAAGGTCAGGAACTTGAAGATGGGCCACCTGTGGTGTTCTTGGTGTGTGCTGAGATCAGTAGTGTGGGTTAGGCTCTGGACTGGCCCATGTTCTCATGCTTGTACTGCTGCCTGAGCCAGTTTTCTCCCTTCCTTTCTGCTGTGCGGTCATTCCTGCCATGGCGCTAATAGGCCTTTGTATCCTTCAGGGGCTGTCTTTTAGGGGTGCAGTTCTAGCTGTTGTTCAAAGGTTAATTTCAAGTAATGGCCACGTTGTTAGTCTGGAGGTTTTTTGTTTGTTTGGAAAACCCATGGTTTAATCATTTTTAGTGGGTTATCCATCTCATGGAGCAGCTAGATGAGTCAAGTGATGTGATAGCCTAGTGATCACTAAACATTTGTAAGAGGAAGGTGCTGGAAGATGCACTTGGAGGGCGGGAGAGGGTGTAATTCTGCTATTTTGTGTGGGAATAGCCTGTGTTTGGATCGGATTACACTAACATGGAGCTGCAGACTTAGATGAACTTACTTGGGGAAATACTGTGCCTTTTCACTTTTGTATTTGGAAAGAGTTTTGCTGGATAACCCTGCTTGCTGTGGGAGACTTAAATTCTTACTGCCCTTCCGCAAAGGGAGAGTGCTTTTCTGTCCATGTCTCCAGAAGGCCTGCCTGCACAGAATTTCAGCAAAGTATTCAATGCCTCTCATGCCAGAGGTGTTTCAATAAGATTCTCTTTGTTCTAGGACCTGATTTTAATAAGATCTAGATCAATATGGAATTCTCAAAAATGCTGGAAATCTTAGGAATCAGTGGTGCTGCTTACTGAGGAAACACAGACTGGTGGAACAGAGCACCAAGTCAGAAGCCAGGTTTCCCCTGTTGCAGCTGTTGAGGGTAAGGGTGAACATTAGTTACGTTCTTTCCTTTCACTGACACTTGTGGCATCATAAATAAGGTAATTCAGGTCACTGATCTGGCAGAAAATGATGTTGAGGGTAGCTTTTCTGCAGAGTTAACAACTTGATCTAATGAGCACCAGAAGCGAGGTGAATGCTGGGAGGAATCTGAACAGGGAGGTTGAGGGTGAGCAAGGGACCATAAATTGTCTCCTAATGGCAGCTGAGCTAGTAGAGAACTTGGTGTAATATGTGTAGCTTCACTTGAATTTTAGCTCCTTTCAAAGTACCTCATTTACCCACCACGGTTTCCTTCCTTCAAAAAGTCTGTATTTGTATTCTCTGCCTTCTCAGTTTGTTTATTTTCAGGCTTCATTTAATTTTTGTCGTGTTGACTCTGGGGAAGACCTTTAAGGCAGTTGCCTCTCCAGAGCTTTTGTATTCTGGATAGTTTTGTTGCCCAACTCTTTCTAGCTGAAGTAGAGTTGTGCCTGAAGACAGTAGTGACCAGTTAGGAGGAGGTGTGTCTCAGCTGAACAGAAGGTGACTTCGGGGCAGAATTACTTATGGCCACTGCTGAAGCAGTACAGGAAGCCAGTGTTGGATCATCTCCCTGCTAATCCTGTATGTGGAAGGACTCCCTGTATGTGGAAGACAGGACTGGAGCAGCAGCTCTCTGCTTGCCAATTAAAGATTTTCCAGATTTTGAGGAGCAGGTTTGAAGCATCAATTCCTTGATTTAGCCACCCATCCTCTGCAGTGTTAATGCTGTTGCCCTACTTTAAAGTAATCTGCTGTCCTTAACAGCATATCAGAATTTAAAAAGGTCTCTGGTTGAGACTGTTGTTGCACCCTCTTTTCTGCTGCACTAGCCTGTTTGCTTATATACCGTGAAAACATTGTTTGGTGAAGGCTGTGAAGCTCAAAATCTTAAAAAAGGCTAGATAAAGGGGCTGTGCCAGTGCTCTGGGCTCCTGGAAGCTGATTTAGAGGTCTCTCATATACACTACAGAGGAGCCGTGCGGTGTTTTGGAAATAAATAGGCTGTCAGTGATAACAGGACTATCAGAAACTTTTTTTAAAATCTTACATGAAATTATAACCTTCTAAAAAGTCAGGTTTGGTTTTTTTTCCCCAGTGGAATTCTGTTGAATTATCACTTTTGCTCCCTTTTCTGACTCTAACTTCTCCTGCCACTGCTCCTGGTGTAGCTCATGTCTCTTGCTGTAGAAAACTCCCCGATCATCTCAATGCATTACTCTTCTGCTAAGTAATCTCTTCAGTCTCACTTCTCTTCCTCTTGGCTGATGAAAGCATTCTCCAGCGTTTCTCAGTCCTGCAATTCACTGCAACTTACCTTTCTGCTGCTGGAAGATCTCCCTGGTTCTGCATGACCTCTTCAGCAACTTTTGCCATACAAGTGTTGCCAGTGAACATTTCATCTGCTCGGCTTCTGACTCCATTCCTCCTGAAAGCAATTTGCCACCAGAGATGCCAACCTCTAGTCTATTATTCAAGTTAAGATCTGTCAGGAACAACAAGTAGCTAGAAAGTCCATATGATCAGAGAAAGGAAGAAAGGGTTGAGGGCTGGAGGCTAAATTAGGAGAAGGAGGGACAGAGTTGGTATATCTGTGGTAGGGCAGTGGAGTTGAGGTACTGGAGGAAGAGAGTATCAGAAGTTGCCAAAGTGCAGCGGAGGACTGGAAGCACAGTGGAATTTGCCTCTGTTCACTAGCCCCTCTTAAAGGAAGGGTGGTCAGGTCTGTAAACAAATAAGTGTCTGAATGAGCTGCAGCTGCTCCTTCACTACCTTTTTAAGATTTCATGATGCTGTAGCTTCCAAATATAGCATGGCAATAAAAATACGAGAATGTGTGCATTATGCCTCTGACTGTGGTCTTAAAAGATTTAAACTGTGATATAATTTCTGGGTGATTTCAGAACCCCAGCATCCCTGGTCCCTGTGATGTAGCAAAGCTGCACATGGAATCTGGTAATGAGATATTCCAGTAAAAAAAACTGTGTAATGTAGTGAAATACAGTTTGTTTTTTTCTGTAGCCTGACTTACTTTCTAACTCTCTCAGTGTATATCTGGAGTCCAGCTCAGCCTGAGCTCCTGGGATCCTGTCACCATGGAGACTGAAAGTGAGCAGAACTCCAACTCCACCAGCGGGAGCTCCAGTTCTGGAGGAAGCACCCGTCCTCAGATATCACAAATGTCTCTCTATGAGCGACAGGCAGTACAGGTGAGACATGGTTATGTTCTGAGATGGCAGGTGCCTCAGTGGAAGGTAGTGGTGAGCTCTCTTGTGTTCCTCTGAGTTACGTGTCCAAGTGGGAGCGTGCTCAGAGGACTGTCATGGTTTCAGATTTAGAAATTCCTACGCTAGACCTGAGTTCTTACAGCCTGAGACTTCATGTTTTATAGGTTACTCCTTCAATGTCCAGCCTCTTAGGTTTAATCTGTACTGTGATCCAATAGATTGATTTTAGCCTGCTGTTAAAGAGCAAGTCACTCAGTTTACCATCCCAGCCTGTCTATACCCTCCATATATGGGAAAACTTGTCTGCCTGTGTGACCACACACATCCTCAGATTCCTGGAGTTTATTAAACTCCTGCAAGTGTGCTTCCTGCTGTCTTGAAATACACCTGTGATTCAGTCTGTTACCAAATTTGTAACTGTACTATGGATTTTGAGGTGCTAACCTAATGCATGCTTTTTTTCTCGTGGTCTAGGGATGTTCTTATGGCTGTTACTTATTTCTTCATTGCTCTCTTCAATCATCCTTCAAGAACACACAAGTTTTGACATTGGTTTTCCTCTTTATCTAGGCCCTGCAGGCACTCCAGAGGCAGCCCAATGCAGCCCAGTACTTCCATCAGTTTATGCTCCAGCAGCAGTTTAACAGCGCCCAGCTTCACAGCCTGGCTGCTGTCCAGCAGGTGAGTTGCCAAGAGGCAGAAGAAGAAGAATTGGATCATTCCCTGGGGGAGATCCAGAAGTTATCTTCTTATGAAGTGCCTTGTGCACTGAGGTCATCCTGATCCCAGATGAGACAAGTCCTCTTGTTTAGAGTTAATACAAACAGCTAGTAAACTGGAAGCCTGATGCAAAGATTCATTTGTTTTTCAGGTACAGAGCGGGGGAAGGTAAAATTTGGCATCTCCATCAGGGAACTTGCACTTCAGAGGCCTATGACTACCCCCTGCACCTTCTTTAAATAAAAGATAGGTGGTTAAATTAGCCGTGAATGCAGTAGTGTTAAAAAACTGTATTAAAGGGAACAGTGGATTGTTACTTCTCTGAGAATAAACATTTGTGTTTAAGTGAAATTTCAGGCAGTATCCTCTGAATTTTCTGTCTTGAAACTTAGTAGCTCATGTTTTCTTTAACAGCAAGAGGGATCTGAAGTGGATCATGTCCAGCCAGGAGACTTTCTTTTTAATTGAGACATATATAGATCAATATGAATCAAGATATTTTATGATGTGTAACTATTGAATGTTTTTTTTCTTTATCAACTTTGCTCACCTACCAGACTTTATTATCAGTTGAGAATGGATTATGTGTGATGTGAATACAGTTATGTTTGTGTAACAGTATCTCAGTAGCTGAACTCCTTGACAGTTAGTCCAGGATGTAGTTGTTCATAAAATACCTACTGTAGTCTTATACTATTGAAGGAATAGAATTCTCTTGTCACTTTTGCACAAATCTTAGTTATAAAATTAACTAAACTCATACAGGGGAATTCCCATGGGATCAGAGAGGGGGAAATAAAGAAATCAATTCCACAAACCATATGTGCTGTAATCTGAAATTTTTTACCTGGAGTGCTATCATTGCATTGTTACTGAACTGCCTAGTTAACCCAGCAAATTGCAGGGAACATCTGGATATTAACAGTTGGTTTCATTATCAGGGTGAGAGTTGCAGTGTGTAGTATGACAAGCTGGGGACCAGTAGGGTGTGTATCCCTGCGTGGAAGGACTGGAGGTCTTTCACTGTCAGGCTGTGAGACTAGGTGTTCTGACAAAGCCAAATGATTGGGCTGGATTGAAAAGTTTATTCCAGGCACTCATTTCTCTGTAAATCTTTCTTTCAGGCTACAATTGCAGCCAGTAGACAGGCCAGCTCCCCCAACACTAGCACCTCTCAACAGACCACCACCACCCAGGCTTCTGTAAGTAAAACTGCTCCCTCACACATATATCAAAGCCTCCCTATTACTCCCTATGTTGTTTTTTCTTCTCTTTGTATTTAAGGATGGCACTCAGCCACACAACTTCTAATAATGCTGGGAATCCACAAGATGCAGACAACTTTGAGGATTTGGGGTGCTGTCATTATTGGTGGGGGTTAAGGAGACCAGATAAGGTTTCTGGGTGGGAGAGGCTTCTTAGCTGGAAAAGTAGACATGGATCTCTCTTTGCTGAGGCTTTGGGGATATGTTGTCATGTATTAGAAAAGGGTCAGGACTTTGGAGAAGGAGTCATGGCAGCTTGACAGGGAATCTCCTTTTGTCTTAAGCAGAGCAGTAGTTTGTTGAATGAGAGGATGTCTGTTTTGTAGCGAGTATTGAGGAGCCTGGATTTGTTTGGAGAGCAGATGAGTGGGTAGGGTAGAGAAGATTTGGTGGGTTTTCTACCTTTACTCGAGAGGCTGGAGAAAATGATGTAATTTTTTTTTGGATCTCTTATTGCAGTTGCATGCTAACAGTGATACTCAAGCTCAGCATACGAATGAGGTTAGTATCCAGGGCTTTGGCTAGTTTAGATTACATAGCCTCTAAGATGAGCCCTCTAAGACAAGAACCTTCTTCTTCTTGGTCCCCTGTGGGATACAGGAAAAAAACCTGTAAAATGTCTGTTCTGGCTATACCCCACTAAGTGAATTTGTACTTTTTTGTTGGTCTCCATGTCTTCATATATGATTTTGAACTTTTTTCTGTTCTAAGATCAACCTAGCCACCACATCAGCTGCTCAGCTGATCAGTCGGTCACAGAGCGTGAGCTCCCCCAGCGCCACAACCCTGACACAGTCTGTGCTCCTTGGGAATACCACCTCACCGCCTCTCAACCAGTCACAGGCCCAGATGTATCTTCGGGTAAGAGATGTGCATGCAAAATGTGTCCTGACCATGAAACCCACTTACTGCCCGCTTCAGTGTCTCACTGCTTGGCATTGCCATCACGTATGGACTAAGTCTAACTTTATGGATGTTGCAGTATATTTTCAAATTGTGTGGGGAAGCTCTTGTCCCTGAAACCACAAGTGTGACTCTGGGCTCTGCCTCTGAGAGTAGATGAGCTTTGTATTGTGTGACTCAGGTGAGAATGTTAACCAATGTGCATCCCTGCTCTGCATAGATGTTAAAGATCCCATAGCACTTCTCACTAGAGTGTAAATGTGAAATATATGTCCTAGACTTGAATATAGCTCACAGAAATAAAACTACTCTTCAGTGCTGGAACAGATATATGGTAAATTACTCTTCTACTGTTGTGGTGCTCAGGGATGTAAGTTTAGAAACATAAATTAATGTGAACAAATAGTAATTGTTTTAATTGCTTTAAAGTTCAACTAAATAGAAAACACTAGGTTTGACTATATAGTTAGTCTGGGGCTTGGTTACCTACTTAAAAAGTCAGCTATGTCTCAATTAACTTCAGATACAAGTTGTAATCTCCATCTTCTCAAGCAGCCCTGATCTAGAATGTATGTCTTTTATCACCATTTCCCTACCAGTCCCTGATATACATCTGAAAATTCAATGATACCCCAATTTTTTAGCCAGCCTCAGGCAGTCTGTGGGAGTTGGCCCAGGCCCATGTTTGATAGAGGAGTTCTTGTTTCCATGAGGAAACTGTTCCCAGTTTCTTGCTCCTGAGGGTTAGGTTCAGTGCTACAGTGCAAGGAGGGTTGCTGATTTTGCAGTGTGTGACATTGCAGCCCAGTGTTGCTTTGTAATCTGTTTGCTTGTGGTTCGTTGTCTGTCTTTTTCTCTTCCCCTCCATTCCTTTCATTCCACATCACCTGATCCTCAACAGCCACAGCTGGGGAACCTGTTGCAGGTAAACCGGACCCTGGGCCGCAATGTGCCTCTTGCCTCCCAACTCATCCTGATGCCCAACGGGGCTGTGGCTGCTGTCCAGCAGGAGGTACCACCCACTCAGTCTCCTGGGGTCCATGCAGACACAGACCAGGTCAGTGACACCGCCTCGCAGAGTCCCCGCTTCCCCCTGCTTTCTGTCACCCCACACTCTGGTCTTTGTCTTAAGATGTCCCTGTAAGGCAGATCATCTCTGTTTTATCCCCATGTGGGATTAATTTCTGCTGAAAATTTCTGATGTGAGCCACTAGCTGGATCAATCCCATCTTCGTAGTTTCATGACTGTGCTTATGCAAAAAGAACTGTTGAGTTCTATGTCCAGTTTTCAGTCACTCTTCAGTTTAGTGTCTTTGCCAGAGGTAGTATTCCTTCACCCAGCTGATTTTTTCTTGTAAAGATGCCAAAGGCTGAACAGGCCCCAAGGTCTTAGCTCCTGCATTCATCTGTAAGTAATTCTCTGGGTCAGGGAACTGCCATGGCTTTTCATTTACCTTGCCCTATCCCAGTCATTCTTTTGGATTTCTAGTTATTTCATATTTTTCTTGTCTGGAGCACTTTCTTTGAAGAAAAGTCAGCCATGATCAAACTTTGAAGATAACATTACATTTGGGGGTGAAGTCACTACAGAGCCTAAAGAGTCACTACTGCTTTTAGAGCCATACTAAACTGGGTCCTACCAATGCAAAGGTATGGCAGGCAGGTCTGAAGGATGTAACATGCCTCGGAGAAAGATGGTATCCTCAAATCCTGTTCACAAAGTGCCATGAGATCTTTAATTTCCATCAGAGATGGAGCAGGAGGGAGTTGAGGATAATGTGCTTCCTGGGGCAGGTCATGCCCAAGCTTTGCCCTGCAGTATTAGCCAGCTCCTCACGTGAGACTTGAGGCATCAACCTAGCCTGCACGCCAGTAGAGTGTGTTGCTCAAACTCCCAGCAAGTAATGTGTATAAAGCAAATGGATTCTGTTTTGTATGTGCGTTTCTAGGTGCAGAACTTGGCTGTGAGGAGCCAGCAGACCTCCACCACTAACACCCAGCTCCAAGGCTCTGCTCAGAAGGCAGCTCTGCCAGGAAGCTCCCAGGCTTCGGGCTTACCGCAGGCCACCAGCACAGGCCAGACCGTGGCAGTGGCTCAGGCCTCCTCTGGCACTGCAGGCCAGTCCCTCAACCTGAGCCAGGGAGCAACAGGCAGCAATGGTGTCTCCGGGGGTGTGGTGGCAAGTGGTGGGAGCCAGACCTCAATGGGACTGAGCCAGGCCTCCTCGGCAGGGGCTGCTGGCAGTTGCCAAAGGAAGGGCACAGGGGTGGTTCAGCCCTTACCGGTAGCAGCTGCTCAGGCTGTGACTGTCAGCCAGGGAAGCCAGACAGAGACAGAGAATGCAGCCACAAAGAAGGGTGAAACAGACAGCAGCGGACAACAAACAGTGGGCATGAACCTGACCAGGACTGCTACACCAGCACCCAGCCAGACCTTGATTAGCTCAGGTAAGTGCATACTGGCTTTTTCTCTTTGAGACCACTGAGTTTTCACAAGAATGACATTTGGAAACCCTGATGGTGAAAGGTTTTCCCACACACCTCCCAGCTTCTGGGCTCCCAGAAACCTCTTGTCTCAAGAGGTTATCCCTCCCTATTAGCATGAGAAGTTGATTTAGTCCCTTTTGTCCTCTGTCAGTAAGCTGACAGTCATTTTGGAGCTTAATGTTTCAAACCAATGCAGCGGCTGCCTGCCTTGCTTTTGTTGTTCCCAGCTGCACTGTTACTAACTTTTCTGCTCTGCTTTTTCTCACTCTGTGTTTGTGTAGCAACGTATACGCAGATCCAGCCACACTCACTGATCCAGCAGCAGCAGCAGATCCATCTGCAGAAGCAAGTGGTGATCCAGCAGCAGATAGCCATTCATCACCAGCAGCAGTTCCAGCACCGCCAGTCCCAGCTCCTCCACACAGCCACTCATCTTCAACTGGCCCAACAGCAGCAACAGCAGCAAGCAGCATCTCTGACCCAACAGCAGCAGCAAGCTCAGCCTCCGCAGCAGCAGGCTCCACCTCAGAACCAGCAGCAGGCTCAGACCCTTGTGGTGCAGCCTATGTTGCAGTCCCAACCCCAGCATTTGCAGCTCCAGCAGGACAGTCCTTGCCAGCCAGCCACAAAGTCACCTGTTCCAATTCAGTCAAAATCTCTGGTCACCCCCATCAAACCACCTCAGCTTGGGCCTGCCAAAATGTCAGCAACACAGCAGGCTCCACCACATATCCCAGTGCAGGTAGTGGGAACTCGGCAGCAGGGCTCAGGCCAAGCCCAAGCGCTGGGTTTGGCTCAGATTGCTGCAGCAGTGCCGACATCCCGGGGAATGCCAGCTGTAGTCCAGCCCGTTTCCCAAACCCATGCTGCTTCCCCATCATCATCTTCAGCTCCAGCATCCTCCCAGGAAGCTCCCCCTCTCACCACAGGGGTGAATTTGGCACAAGTTCAAGGCACAGCCCACATGGTGAAGAGCCCAGCTTCCTCTCCAGTTGTGGCTCAGATGCCAGCAGCATTCTACATGCAGTCTGTCCAGTTGCCAGTAAGTGATACCATTGAGAAGGAGAATAGCATATGGATTCTCTTTGTTCATTCCTAGGACACCAATCGCAGTCCAGGCCCAGGTCAGTGGGATGGGATGGGCAAGGGGTTTGGGGAAAGGGATGTGGAGACTTTTTTGCTCTCGAAAACACTAATTCCAATCCAACCCCTGGGGTTATTGACTACAAGCATTTCTCTTCCACATTATCATTCAAAGGCTTGCCCCCAAAATGGGACAGGTGTCCACATCACATACCAAATATCAGATGTGGCGTGGGTTGACCTTGGCTGACTGCTGGGTGACCACCAAGTTGATGCTCTATCACTCCTCATTCACAACAGGACATGAGGACAAAAGTACAATGAAAAGCTTGTGGGTTGAGATAAGGACGTGGAAATCACTTGCCAATTACCAACTCAGTTTAGGGAAATTAATTTACTGCCAATTAATCAGTGTAGGGTAACTGGAAATAAGAACAAATCTAAAAAATACCTGCTCCCTTCTTCACAGGCTCAGGCTTCATTCTCAACTCTTCTGCCTCCTCCCCGTGAGCAGTGCAGGAGGAGAGGAAATAGGGGTTATGGTCAGTTGTTAAGGTTTTGTCTTTTCCCCATGCTTTTCCCTTGCTGTAGCATGGGATGCCTCCCATGGGATACAGTCCTTCACAAACTTCTCCAATGTGGGCCTTTCCCTCAGGCTTCGGTTTTTCATGAACTGCTCCAGTGTGGATTCTTTTGGGTCGCAGACCCCTTGGTGTATGGTAGCAGCCACTGCCTCTAGGCCTCAGAGGATCTCCTAGCAACAGGCTGTGCAGAGGAAAACAAAGATAGTTCATGTTTCATAAGGCTTGTTTGTGCTGTTGTGAATTGATTAGGATCTGCCTAAATCCCTGGGACAACAGCACTTTGCAAGCTCAGATCATAGAATCATAAATGATTTGAGTTGGAAAGGACCTTAAAGATCATCTAGTTCCAACCCCCCTCCTGTGGCAGGGACACGGGTTGCTAGGCCAGGTTGCTCAGAGTTTCATCCAACCTGGCCTTGAACACCTCCTTAGCCAGTTTCTGAGATTGTTTCTAGACTCTGCTTCTTCAGGAAGGTATCACAAGATTTGTCTCATATTTAGAGTGGGGGCAATTCTGCTCATAGGGAACACGTGTCCCCTGCACTTTTCACTCTCCTTTGCTGAAACTGATCTGATTAAGCCAAAAGCCTGCTTGGAAATGAATGCTATTCCAATTTCATTCTTCCTGGAACAATCCTTTGAGGTTCACATATTGACTTGATATTGTACCAGTGTATCAACATGAATTGGGACACCAGATCCTAGTCTGTGGTATGGTAGTGAGTATTCTCAAGCTTTGCTCCTTGCTACGCAAATGCTTCTGAATAGAGGTACATACTGTGAAGGAGTTAGAAGCATCTCCAGAAGGAACCCAGCTGGAAATCAAGTATGATGGAGCAGGATACTTTTTTTTTTTTTCCCTTTGATCTGTCGTGTTCTTTGCTTTGGAGCTCTTCCATCTGCTTATGTGTTCCTCTTTATTCATGCAGGGCAAATCTCAGACCTTAGCAGTAAAGCGCAAAGCAGAGTCAGAGGAGGAGAAGGAGGAGTCGCCCAATGTCACTGCACTCCTGCCCGCCAGGTCCTCTCCTGTAACAGACAGCCCCAAAAACACAGAGGAGAAGAGTGGCCTTGGAGGTGAGGTACAAAGGAGAGCCCTGCTTGTGTGTGCTAATGATCTGATCTTGTATTCTGCTTGAAGTAAGTGGAGCAAAGAGAACTGACTCTTGTGCTCTTAACTTTCCAGATAATTCTGACGCTGCTGCCATTGCAACCCCAAATACCACGTCAAGTGAAGGAGCCTCAGTTCCCCCCACCTCTGCTTCCACCCCAAACCTGGCAATGGTGTCACGTCAGATTGGAGACTCCAAACCCCCACAAGCCATCGTCAAGCCTCAGATCCTCACACACATCATTGAAGGCTTTGTCATCCAGGAAGGAGCAGAGCCCTTTCCAGTAGGGATTTTTTGGTTTGGGGGGAGGGAGCTGTAGAAGCTTCTTGGGAGGATGGTGGGCTTCCATCTTTGCATAGGAATATCTTTCCCCATATTTCAACTCAGCATTTCTAGCCTGAGATGCAGACAGTGAAGGGGAAGGGAACAGAGGGAGGTTCATGAATGAATCAAGGCATTGAGAGGTGTCATTAAAGAGAACGAGTTGGAAGGAGTAAAACAAGTATTACAGCAACTGTTTACTCCAGTAGTCCCCAAAGCAATAATTTATGCAGGAATTATAAGGAGGTTCCTCTTTCTAATTTTTAGTGAGGGAAAGATGCATTTTGAACAGGCAGTGAGTAAAGTTAAAGAAATAAGGGGAAATGCAGTTACATGGAATTGCAGGCTATTCGAGGCAGATAGTATTTGGGGATCTTTGAAGGAATGGCCAAGCATCTGAGTCAGGAAGGGACTGATGACTTTGTTCAGCATGTCTCCTTCTGTATTAGGCAGAGAGATTCTTCTGAGCTGAATTTTGAACTGCATGTACTTTGCAGAGGGTGGTGAACACAGAGAATCCTTTACTATTGTGTCCAACTCATTCTCTTCCTATCCAGGTGGGTTGTTCTCAGCTGCTGAAGGAATCTGAGAAACCGCTGCAGGGAGAGGCTCCTTCTGGCCAGAATGAAAACCTGTCCAGCAATTCCCTGGGAGGGGACAGTGCTTCCATGGGTGAGTTTCAGCACCAGGAGGCCTAGCTAGTGTTACTGAAAGTTTCCACTCTCTGATACTGTATTATTAACTTTATAGGCTTGTATCTCGTCCTGCTAACTCTTAGAGACTCAAGCTATGGACCCAGAATCTCCTTGTCTTGAGTGCCAGAAGACAGTATTTTTTGTTGTTGTTAATATGATCCAACACATCCCATGCCAGTAGTAAGCAAGAGAATCTGAACTGTACCTGTCTCTGATGACTGTGAAGGATGTGTGGACAGAGCAGAGTGTGCAGCTATGGAGGTTTCCCCCACAGCCTTGTAGGATGTGAGGGATATGCTGTTTTTCACTTGTTCCATTAAATGGTACTGACAAGGAGAAAAAGCCTGCCCTGTTCAATATCCTGAAGTTCTAATTAGTGGAGCTTCTGCCTCTTTTCCCAGCTTCCTTCCCAAGCTAAGTACTTACTAGATTCAACAGAAAATAGTGCTTGGAATCAGTCTCTTGAGAAGAAGAGCATTGGAATGGAGGATCATTATGTGTGTGATCTGCTTCAGTTCAGATCATCAACTAGTGTGTATCTCTGTATCTCCCTAGAGCTTGATAAGAAGGCAAACTTGTTGAAGTGTGAATATTGTGGGAAGTACGCCCCAGCAACCCAGTTCCGTGGCTCCAAGAGGTTTTGTTCCATGACCTGTGCTAAAAGGTAATAATAGCAAGATGTAATTTTCCTTATCTCTGACAGTGCATTTTATGAAACTGGGCATGTGCTCCTTATCCAAGTAGTTTACAACACTTCAGTACATCTGAATCTCCCTCCATGGGATGTACTGGCAACAGAGATCCTTTAGGACTCTAAATGATTTGTAAATGCTTCTAGGTCCAGAGAGGTGGATGTTGAGTATAAACAGAATTTCTGGCTTGTTCAGAAAATGAAGTGGGAATGGGGAAGTTCTGGGGCTACAAAGAACCTCTCTTCAGTGAAATGTACATTTGATTGACTAAATAAATCCATACTGGTTGCTGTCTGATACATTGGTACTAGACAAAGACACAAGGGAGAATTTGGGAAAAAAATGGGGAGAAGTTAGACTAGTCATTGCTGCCTCCTGTTGATAGCAGAGTGCTTGTTATGGGTCTTTTTTCCCTTAGGGGAATGACTTAATTGACCCTTCAGATGTTAGATCAAGACTCTGGTGTCCAAATATTGCTTGTGTCAGAAGTCTGGACTGGTTCCTTCCAAGGGGAAGTCTTAAAAGGAGGAGGAACAGAACTTGATGGTAAAGAGGAGTTTTATCCCCATCTAGAGCAAGGAGAAGTATTAGGTCTAGATAGTTGCTCTTTCTTAACTGCTGCTCTGCTTCTGCTTATTTGAGGTACAATGTCAGCTGCAGCCATCAGTTTCGGCTGCAGAGAAAGAAAATGAAGGAATTCCAGGAAGCAAACTATGCTCGTGTGCGCCGACGGGGACCACGGCGCAGCAGCTCCGAAATTGCTCGAACAAAGATCCAGGGCAAGCGCCACAGGGTAAGGACACTGTCGTGTCAGGGCAGGTCTGTGTAAAATTTGTTATTGCTGGATGTACCACTTTGTCACAGTGGATGTAGTCATACAGAATGTGCTGAGTGC
>NW_020956439.1:486282-526225 GCF_003031625.1 Empidonax traillii
GGGGGTTGGTCTCTTCTCCCAGGCAACCAACAACAGGACAAGGGGACATGGGCTCAAGCTCTGCCAGGGGAGGTTTAGGTTAGATGTTAGGAAGAAATTCTTTACAGAGAGGGTAATCAAGCATTGGAACGGCCTACCCAGAGAGGTGGTGGATTCACCATCCCTGGAGGTTTTTAAAAAGAGATTGGATGTGGCCCTTAGTGCCATGATATAGTAATTGGAGTTGGATCAGGGGTTGGACTTGATGATCTTGGAGGTCTTTTCCAACCCAATCTATTCTATGATTCTATTCTGTGATTCTACTTTGCAGCTAATAATTTTGAATTTCTTACAAAACACCTTTTGTTTTCTTTCCCATGGGCTTGTAGGGTCAGGAAGACTCAAGTCGAGGCTCTGATAACTCCAGCTATGATGAAGCCTTGTCCCCTACATCTCCAGGACCCCTGTCAGTAAGAGCCAGTCATGGAGAGAGGGACCTGGCAAACTCTAGTATGGCCCCACCTACCCCAGATCTCCACGGCATCAACCCAGTCTTCCTGTCCAGCAATCCTACTCGTTGGAGTGTGGAGGAAGTGTACGAGTTCATTGCATCACTGCAAGGTGAAGTTAAGATCCTCTCCTGCACCCCTGTGAGCCAGTAGCAGGGGGAGATACACTGGCTCTCTTTCTGGAAAGAAAATAGTGTCAGTGGTGCCTAGTGCTCCTGCATGTTTCTGAATTGGAGTAGGTCATGGATTCTCAAGATGCATTTCTCAAGTATCCTATGTGCTCAGGGAGACTGAGGACTAAAGTGGGGAGGGGGGTTGGTTAGATTCCTAGCTTGCTTTTCTGTACCTGCCAGAGGTGCAGAGAGTAGGAGCAGGGGAGTGCCCAAAGCATGTATGCTTCTCACTACTCTTTTTTTTTTTTTTTTTTGGTTTGTTTCATAGGGTGCCAGGAGATTGCTGAGGAGTTTCGGGCACAGGAAATCGATGGTCAGGCCCTATTGCTTCTAAAGGAGGAACATCTCATGAGTGCCATGAACATCAAGCTGGGACCAGCTCTCAAGATCTGTGCCAAGATCAATGTCCTCAAGGAGACCTAACAGCTCTGAAGCCAGAGGTCTCACGTTTGCTGTGACGCCAGGGCAGCTGCCAGTTTTGGAGCATCCTGCTGGGGCAGGGAAGAATGGAACAGTCCCCTGTGGTCTTGCATTCAAGAAGAATGAGAAGGAATTTAACTGATTGAAATTGCCATGCACAAGCCCATGTCTTGGTCTCTTAATGGTGCTATGAGGTTGAGGAGAACTGTCACCTGGGGCCTTTAAACAACTTTCCTTCTTACCGATTTTGAATATGACTCCCCTATATACTACATAAAGCTGTGAAGGGGATCTCTTTCTGTCTTAGAAGACTTCTGAAAGGGAACTGCTCTAACCTGTGTTTGCCATGGCAGGTCTGCTAGATACTAGTTTTGAATATCACTGCCAGAACTTGGGACACAAGGAGAGCTGGCCTGACATGGACATTGGGAGCACCTGTGCTTGGGGTTTTATGAAGGGTAACTAGGAAATTCTGAGTGACAGAGGTGGACAAAGAAGAATTTGAGCAAAAGGGATGCTGCTTTTCCACTTTTGAAAATACCTAGGCTGCTCATGAACTGGGTTTAATAGCCATTCCAGCACACATACCAAACCTGAAGGCCTATGGCAATAGGGGCTGTTGTGTCTTCACTCTGCATGTCTACAGGAGACAGTAAAGCTGAAGTGTTGTGGCAGCTGTTCACTCCAGGTGCTCCTCTCAGAACCAGACAGAGGATTTTTCCTGAGTGCTCATGACAAAGCGATGGGAAAGTCGAAGGGGAGGGGATTGTCTAATATTAGGGAACCTTGCAGCACTAGGTTTGTCTTCCCATTGTGCTAGGGCATAATTTTCAGATCCAAAGGAGTCTCCAGAAGCACCAAGGCTCTTTGTGAAACTGGGCTGGTTTGTTTGGGTTTTTTTCTTTTTGTGTGTGTGCGTGTTTTCTTACCAATTTGTATTCTTTTTGTGTCTATCTTCATTATCCTCAGGAGAGCTTATGGGACAAAATTTAAGCTGGCAGGATTGTACTGCCTGCCTAAGGCTTTTTTTGTTTGTTTGGTTGTTTGTTTGTTTGTTTGTTTTTTCTTTTTATTCTAAAACAAATATTTCTCTTCCTCAGTTAAAAAACTGAACACACCCCACAACAACTGAATACTAATTCTTTAATGTTACTTCTCATTTCTAAAGGGTAGAAGTTATGTTATAGACCGAGTTCCTACTATTCAGCCCCTCCAGGTTTGGGGTTTGGGCTTTTTTTAAAGGACCAGATGTGGTATTCTGAAGTTTTGTAAGCAAATTGCCAAAGGTGAAAACCTGGGCAGAGTTCTTCTCTTCCAGAAGCACCTCTGCTTCAAACAAACAGGCAAAACCCCTGGAAGAATCACACAAACTATGAAGAGGTAAGTGCCCTCTAGAGCCAAATACCTGAAAGCAAGATGGTGTTATAAACCATGTGTCTTGGCTTTTCTGTTTTTAGAAGTTTCATGTGAGTATTTGAGTGAAACATAAGACTGTTCTGTGTGGAAAGCATCTACTGTTGCAGAAAAGCTGTAGTGACATGGGAGAAGGCCTAATAGCATAGGTAGGAAAACATTGGAGATCTTTGGAATGGGCTCTTGACCCCTCTTAGAAAAAGAGAGGAACGTGCTAGTAAATGGATAAAATGTGGCAGGAGCTTCTTGCATTCCTAACTATACTGCTGGATCTCTTTCATTACATCCTTGTTCTTGGGAGAGAAGACTTCTGTGGCTTCATGAATGAAAATAGGCCCCAAGGAAGCTGCCTATGCTTGCTTGCACCCTGATAACACTATTTAGCCCAATGTAATTTGGGGGCAGGGAAGGGGGAGGTTAGAATCAGCAATCAGCAGAGGAAGTGTGCCCTTAAACCATTTTCTCCTTAGCAGGCTGGGTGTGATAGAACTGTTCAGTTTGACCCTTGGCAGGGTGGGCAGACAGCTAGCCTGCAAGTGTTACTAGCTACTTCTGAGGACTGGATTTTATTTCAGTCAAATGGGAAGGCTTCCCTTCTTCATTTCATGTTCACTGTTCTTAATAAAAAGATGCTTGATCAGGCTTTGCATGTCTGGTTGCTTTTTAATCCCCCTCCTGAACCTGAACGTTAACCGAGTCTTTGATAAGTTCAACCTTCATCACAAAGTTACTTTTGATTTTTGTTGCTGCGGAAGAATACAGAGCATCATCCATCCATCCATCCATCCATAACTACTTGAGCTTTTAACGTTTTGGTTTTGAAAGATGTCCATAGCCTTCCCTCTTAAGCCCTAGGCAAACTGGAGTGAAACGGGGCAGCAAAAACCATGGACTAACAACAACAGATTCATTGCGGGCAAGAGTAGTTCAGGCACAAGGCACCACCTTTCAGCTTTGTGTAGGAAAGATACTTTGGCACCAAAGCAAGCTCCTGTTACATCAGCACAACACTTCACAAGTTTTTTTTTTGGTCACTTTATTTTTGAAAGTTGTGTTTTGTACAAAAAAAATTACCTTAAACACCACCATGAAAAACAGTTACAACAGACTTCCTATTTTTCCCATCTTGTGAGAAAGACTGAGACTGTAACAAAGGTCAAAGAAAGCAGGAATTGTTTGCCCACTTTAAACCCAGCAAAAAAGCAGGGCTACCCCTCTTCTCTCAATGTCGTTGTTCAGACAGCATTAAAAATACATGAATTTTGTCTGTACTCTGCTGATACCAGTAGTGGCTTGCTTATTCACAGTCTCTGCCCTCAAGACTGAGGGCAGTTCTCCTGCCAGTCCACAATAGGGTAGAAGGGGATTGCTCAGAGTGTAGCCTCTCAAATAAAAAGCAATTAAGAATCAAGGTGCCAAGTTCCAGAAGGTTCCCCTTAAGTCTATAACTCAGCTGTACCTGCTTTTCACCAGGGCCCCAAGAGAAGATCTCTCTCACTCCCAGACATTGGCAGTATGTAAGTACCATCTGCACAGGGCAAGTGTATTAAGACTGGCCTGCACTATGCTTAAGGGGACAGTGATTTATGAAAGTTGACCAAGTAAGTGCAAGAGTCCCTTATGCAGTTTTCAGTGTGTTACCATTCTTATCCTGGGCTTCGGTGGTTCCTATTATACAAAAATAAATTCTGATAGCTTCACAGGAAAACCCTCTGCCAACCAAGGAACTTCTGGCAAGCATGAAATCACAATGCTGACAGCGACTGAGCTGTGTGGGCAGTCACCTTGGGAAGCTTGTATCAGAATTCAAATGGCAGCTACCTGTCTCATTTTGTCTTGATGTCAGTTTCAGCAAATGTTCCTTTTCCTTAGTAGCACATCGTTTCCTTTTGCTTCTCAATGATTGAGAAGACAGAGACAATATTTTGACTGAAGTCATGAGACTATTTAATTCCTATATTCTTTTAGCATTGCCCCTCCCCAGTGTGAGAGGCTGGCATGTATCCCTTTACAGCTGTTGATGGAAACCAGTGCATACTTCTCAATACTATGCCATTAGTAAAACAAAAGACTGCACAGGTGCTAATGCCTCTTCCACCCCCAGAGTCTGGCATAGAGCACTCTGTGCCAGTTATGCCAGCAGAAACTGTGTAACAGTACAGAAGCTAAAAAAGCTGAAAATGCATTCAAAGAAAAATAATTCCAGTGTAAACCCTAGGGAAAAAACAAAAAAAACCAAACAAAAAAAAAAGACAAAATATCCCTTTTACAGTGTCAGCTGTTTCAGCCCATGGCCTTTTTCCCTTCCCCTTTCTGTACCTATCCATGGCCCTTTTTTCCTCTCACTGATTCATCTCCCATTCCTGCTCAGTGCTGAACACTCAGATTGCTTTTTTGTTGTCTTTACTCAACTCTCAGCACTTCTCTCCCAGCTCTGCTGCATTTTTAAAAACCTAAAGCAGCATTATATTTGTAAGACACATCATCAGGGACCAGTGCTGTTCACATCCAGAGGCATCCATGGGACTTGACACACCGGCGACAGGAGCAGCAGTGTAAAGAAAATCAGAAGTGAGAGAAGGAGAACTGGCTGGGAGGCACCCGGCTAAACAAGCACTGGGAAGATGGGGAGAAAAGAACTCAGTGTAGAAAGCCTATCACATTGGTAGCAAGTGGTCATCCCGTTCTTCAGACTCCTCACCCAGCTGGTCGTCCCCCACACCGCGGTACGCGGCTGGCGCGTTTCGAGGCTTGGATCGGCACACAAAGTCACAGCCGTCCTACAAGCACAGGACATGGCACCAGCATCAGACTCTGAAACTAGCTCAGCATCCAAAGCAAAGCAGCTCCTGGGACTTCTCTTTTGCTAAGGGATTATGCCTATTGCTCTGCTACCTAAGACATGTCCCCAAAACTTTGTCTTGACACAGAAACATCCTGCTCGGTCCTGAAAGCTCTGGGCATATTGATTAACTGTGCAGCAACATCAGGCCAAGGCAAGCATGAGGTATAAATGGCACTGCCTACGATGGCCAAGGGAGGGTTTCAGGGAGGTCGGACATGAGTATTTCAGAGTCCACAGGTGAACATTTCTCTTTGGAAAGCATTAACCCCTAATAAGCATGTGTTCTAGTTTGTTATGTAGCAGTTGCAGGATAGTGGCAGGGAATCAGTCTTGGCAAGGATTCAAAAATAGAATACTCAAGAGAAATGAAACAGATAACCTCTTCTGCTTCAAGGTACATCACTCTGACAGTAGGTCTACCCCACAGACACAGTCTGCCATTTTCTCCTAATACAGGGGCCAGGCTGGGAATATATAGGGATTTTCACTCACCGCCACCAAATTGCCCAGATCTTGCCAGAAGGCAAAGTGAGGAAACTGCTCCATGCCCTTTGCTCCCACTACAAGGCGCTGGTAGAGGAACCCACCAATGATGTAGACTGCAATCAGTGAGGCAAACCTGGAAGGCAGAATTAAAATAAATAAATAAATAAATAAATAAAAGCTGAGGAAATCCTATAGACAATCTCTTCCAAGCCAGCTACCTGCCTCATACTGGCATTAGAGCAAGTATCTGAGCACCACTCAAGAGCAGAGCTATAAACAGAAAACAGATCACAGAAGGTCCCCAAATTATCGATCTGATAGTATAAACCTTTTAGCAACATTATGTGAAGCAGTGCCTCTAAGCACACAGAAAATGAGTCAAGACTCCTGATCTGAATTCTGAGCTCTAGCAAAGAGCCATTATACATTTTTAGGAAGTCACATCTCCATGTTTTAAGTGTCTGTAAGCTATGAAGGAGACTGTTTACAGGGAACAGAGCAGCCCTGCTCTTGCTTTGAGCAAGATCTTTTGTCCAAAAAGCTCAGAGGCATCTAATGGTGGCTGTGGGTAGGTATACTACAATTAATTAGTCTACTATAGCATTTGTGAGGTTTCTAAATAGCACTGGAGATTATGGGCTAGGCACAAACAGCTCTTCCAATGACTCACGTGATCAGCAGAATGGAGCCAACGCTGAGGTGGGAATTCTCAGCTGGACAAGCCACACTGCTGTCCATCTCAAAGAGGTAGAAACACTCCTGCTCCTTTTCCCGCTCTTCAGAAATAATGCTGAATGAACTCTGCAATTTGTGAAAAGTTAAGTCATGTGAAAACATGCCCAGGCACATTGAACTTCACCAGGGGACAGTTCTATCACTGCTGGTGCAGCTAGGCAACAGATACTGGAGGACACCTCGCTGCCCCCTCAAAGCCCTTGTGCTTACAAACAACTACTTGTCTGGCAGCCTCCTGATCCTCTCCCACCTCATATGTCACTCACCGCTGTAACTCCCCGCTTGCAAGAAATCATTATCACAGCTCGTCTCTTCTCACCACTGCAGTGAGTGCCATATGAATCACCTCCTTTATAAATCAGCATGATCCAGTCACCTGCCAGGAGAGAAACCCACAGACTGCAAATCCAGATCAGGAGGCAAAAGGCAGCTGCTGAGTAAGAAAAGTGTGGAGCGGAATCTTACTTCCATTGAAGACCTGGGTTTCATTGATTCTTCCTATCACTGTGGTCTTTCCGTTCTGCCTATCTGTTTGCACCAGGCCACCATAATCATGCGAGGTGCTGTTGACCTCTCTGCACACCCTGAATTGGTAGACGTAGTCTTCTGTTTTGCCTTTATCCACAGTCACGTTAAACCTGCAGCAGGGAAAGGACAGAACAGACAACCCACTGGATTACTGGATTCTCAGAGCAGCAGGCACTTCAGACCTGCAAGAGTGAGAGCCCATACAGGTGCAGGAGCCCATTTTGCAGTCTTACCCCAAATCTTCCCCTCCTCCTGGCCCAAGGGCAGGC
This sequence comes from Empidonax traillii, assembly GCF_003031625.1. Taxonomy (NCBI): domain Eukaryota; kingdom Metazoa; phylum Chordata; class Aves; order Passeriformes; family Tyrannidae; genus Empidonax; species Empidonax traillii. The sequence goes on from NW_020956439.1 coordinate 493,640, forward strand.
ACTGCACAGCCCCAAGGCCTGCAGGGTGTTGTACTGTACCTCATGTGGCTCAAGGGCTCCAGTTTCTTCAGCAGGGCTCTTTCCATTTGTGACTCACTGCTTTCATCACCAATCACATCACAGCTCCTCTCTTCAGACTGCTCAGCCCCTGATACAGCCAGGGCCATAAAGACCAGCAGCAAGGCAGAGGTATGGCAAGGTGATGACATCCTGTACACAAGCCACAGAGAACACAGAGGATTAACTGTTTCAGCCCCCTGAAAACTAACTTCAGGGTCATGGAGTCAATGATTAGCCACTTCCTCAGTCCTGACTACAAAAAGGAGAAGTTGAAGTCTAGAAACAACTCACAGTTCCCCAGAGACACTAAATCTGAGTCTGTTGCATGGCTAAAGGCAATTCACTGGGCCCACTTGGGGCTCTTTTCTGAATTTTCCCTTGGGACCTCCAAAAGTTTTGTTGCTGAGCACACTAATTAGCTGCCAGATCAGAGTCCAGCAGGCTGAACACTGGAGTAATTTTCAGGCATAAACCACTGATATTGCATTGCACCAAGAAACCAGTCAGCAGAAAATTATTTATCAGGCCTCTAATCAATCCCCTTCAACAGATCTCATGTAGAGAGCTCACAGGAAAGACCCACTGTGATTAATCAGGCTCTGTTCAAGTGCCTTAATCTTAATAATTATCTTTCTAGTACTACTTTAGCTGAGAATCTAAAAGTGTTTAATAATGCTAAGCTGCAATTTCACAGAAGTTTTCTTCCGTTTACACAAGGGAAGGAGGAAAGCAAGACATCCTGTGTGAGATCCAGGCAACGAAGCTGTAATGAAGATGGTAATAATAATAAAATCTAGAAGACCTGGCTTTCAGGTTCATGCTAAAGTCACACACAAAACATTCAATGATCGCACCAGCCAACCAGAGCAGTACAACAGATTCTCCTGCCGCAGATTTTGGTAAAGCCCCACGTGCAGGCAGAAGGCAGCCGGCAGACCCTCAATTAAATAATCGCCCGGTTGCAGACGGGTACAGAGCCCATCTGACGGAACCCAGGGGTTTCCCCGCACCCCTGCCCGACACTGCCGAGCCCGGGGCCCTGCTCGCCGCGGGGGCCAGACGCCAACACTAGGCTAGAAACACCTAAACCCCCGAATCGGTCAGGTTGGAAGGAACCACAGCGGGTCACTCGGTCCAACCTCCTCGCACAAGCAGGGCCGTCCTAGAGCACAACGCACAGGATGGCGTCCGGGCGGCTCTGGAATATCCCCAGCGAGGGAAACCCGACAGCCTCCCTGGGCAGCCTGTTCCCCTGCGCGCTCGCTGAAAGCAGGAAGCCCGTGACACGAGGGCTCGTGACTCGTCTCTCCCGAGGCTAAAGGCAGGTCCCTGCCCCCAGCACTGGACACGGCTCCTGCGGGAACCCGCCGCGCGGCGCCGGGAGCGACTCCGGCCAGTCCCCCCGGCCGCTGCCCCGCGGCTCCCCCTCGCCGTGCCGTGCCCCGCTCCGCACCATCCCAGACCCAGTCCCGCGCACCCACCTGCGGCCGCCCCCGGGTCCTCCCCGCCGCGCACGGGCACAGGCGCCGCCGCCCGTAGGGAAGAGAGACCCGCGTATCACGGGTATCCCATGCTGGGCACGGACGACACCGGCCTCCTCCGCGTCCCGGCCGGCTCCCTCGCCGCACCGCAAGCCGGAAAGAGCGTGGCGGAACTGGCGCCGCCGCCAATGGGAGCCCGGGAGCCGCCGGGATCGCCCGCCCAGGAGCGGCCCCGCAGCGAATGGAGCGCGGCGGGGAGCGCCGGGCTGCGCCGGGCCCCGCCCACTTCCCTCCACCACCCAATGGGCGGGGCAGGTTGTGCCGGGGCCCCGCCTCCTATCGCTTCCTGTCCAATGAGCGGCGAGGACCGGCGGAAAGGGCGAGTTCTCAGGCGGGGGCGGCCTTTGGGAGGCAGTGGGGCGCAGTGCGAGGCAGTGGGATGCAGTCTCAAGGTGTGGGGTCGCCGGGCTCCCGGCTAGAAGTCACCTCATTCCAATGCCTTGTGACTTTCCCAGCTGGAAGTCGCGCTTTCCCCTCTTCTATCCCCCGTACAGCAGCAGGCGGGCTCCTCGGCGGCACCGCTCCCCTTACTCCCGCTGCCGGAGGTGGTGGTGGTCCAGCAGTTTGTCCTGGGGCTTTGCCGTCCCCACCGGGTGCCTCCAGGGTGTTAAACGAGCGAGGGGTCTAGACCAGTTCATAAAACTGCTTTGTGGCCTCGATCCTTCTGATTTTGTCCCTGCTTTGTGTCTACTGTGGTAGACTCTCTCCATCCAGTACGTTCATGTTTTGTTATACTTTAGAATCAAGACGTCTCTCACAGCTCCTGCAAGTTTTGCCACTGCAGAAGAATTCCAGGTCCAGCTGATAGTGCTCAAGGGTGGTGAGATTCATAAAGCTATAAATTATTTGAGACTGGCCCATTTAAAGGACGTTTATCTCCTGAAGTCATGCTCCCACTGCAATGATAAGAGTCCACTTTCCAGGGGTCTTTTGCTGGAAGGGACAGATGTTCCTTGTCAGAGTTCTGAGGCTTTTGCATCTCTTACTTAAGAAAGAAATGTGGTGTTTAGTGAACTCAGCAACATGCTAGAGAAGCCACTTGTTTGAGATGTTTGGAAGGTTTCCCCATGGTATGCTGCTCGAGCAGTGAAGAACTGGGGAAGGAGCATTGTTGGCTCCTGGAAAACTGATTAATTTAGTCCTGCTGTGATTCGACTGGGAGTATGGCACAGCTGCAGAAGTGAGACTTATTTATTCACACTTAGCTATTAATTGTGCGTTGCCTGCCCACCTCCTACGGTGTAACTGCTCCCTCTCTATTTCCTGTTGAAACTAAGAATTCAACTTACTACTGATATTTGAGAAAAAAATGGTAAACCGCATCAAAACAGAGCTCTTAATTCTATCTTGTGAGCCTTTGCTTCTCCAGTTCTTCAAAAATAGCACTGTCTTTTTGGTCACTCTGGCCCTACAGGCAGCCTGCGGGGCCTTTTCCCCTTGGTCTTGGCACTTAGGCTGTGTCTGAATCCTGATGGCTTCTTTTCAGCCACACAGATTGTATTCCCAGATAAGTTGTCCTTGTGAGTGTAGGAGCTCTCTGGGCTTGAGAGCTCTCTTTAGACTTCTGTATTATCCACTCAAAGTATTCAGGAGAGACTTTCTTCCTCTTCCTGCTGCCTTCTGCTTTCCCCTTCCCTTCAAGCACAGACTCCCTGTCTTGCTGTCTACAGGCTCTACGCAGGATTGGGAGGAATTCTGTCAGTGCTACATGCTGCTCTTATAGGCAAGTGGAGAAATTTGCAGAAATATCCGATTCCTGCCTTCCTAGACATGTGCATTGTAACAAATTGGCCACAACACTATATCAAACTAAGCATCCTCCCATGCAATCATTTCTCAAATTTAGAGCATGTCACCAGGATGCATAACAATCATCCCTGCTGAGAGTAGCAGTCATCTCAACTACTTTGTTGAGAATGCCCAAACAATGCTGGTAAACTGCCTGTACTCTGCTGTGCTGAAGATGTGCACCCTGAGCCTGGCAAACACCCCCATTCTGAGCATGAAATGGAAAGGATCAGGATCTGGATTAAAACAAAAATCAGCCAACCATGTGGCTAAGAGGTTTCTCAGGATGCTAGAAGCATCAGTACTCCCCACCATAGAATCAAAGAATCTTTTAGGCTGGAAAAGACTCTTAAGATCACCGAGTTCAACCATTAACCTGACACTGCCAAGCCCGCCGCTTAACCATGTCCCTAAGCTTCACACCTGCATCTTTTTTAAAAACTTTCACAGATGGTGATGCAACCACTTTCCTGGACAGCTGTCCCAGTGCTTGATAATCCTTTTGGTCAAGAAATTTTTCCCAACATCCAATCTAAACCTCCCTTAGTGCAACTTGAACTATTTCATCAGTGGTCAGTACTTCAAAAGAAAAGTATCTTTTCCTGTTATTGCTGACCACAGAGTCACTAAGTGATTGTGTTGGGAAGGGATCTCTCAAGGTCTTATGGTCCAACCCCCTGCTCAAGACAGGCCATCTACAGCCTGGTCTACCTACAGGCCAGGACTGCGTCCAGACAACTCTCTATTGAGGGAGGCACCTCAGCCTTTCTGGCCAACCTCTGTCAGTGTTTGATCACTCCCACAGTAAAAAAGTGTTTCCTGATGTTCAGAGAGAACACCTTCTGTGCCCATTGCTTCTTGTCCTGTCACTGGGCACCATTAAAAAGAATTTGACTCTTCTTGTACCCTTCCTTCAGGAATTTATATACATTAATTATATGCTCTCCAAGATGTCTCTTCTTCAGGCTAAACAGTCCCAGATCTCTCAGCCTTTCCTCATAGAAGAGTTGCTGCTTTTTGTGGCTCTTTGCTAGACTGTCTCCAGCATGTCCATATCCTGTTAAGGTGTTGACTCAGAGTCTTGAGGGATGCCAGCTCTCAGTACCTGCCTTGTGTCGCAAGCATATTCACACTGGTATTTGGTGTAGAAAGAGTTCTAGTAGAAGTGTCCAGAGCTCACAAGGCTTCCTTCTCAAACTCATACTGTCCACCTCTACTTCCCTTTTGACAGCAGCTGGGCTGCCAGTTTGCTGTAGCCATTGCTAATCTCAATTTTCATCTTGTGCCCATGCTATTCACCTTCTTACCTTGTGCTCTCATTATCCACCTGCTTCTGCCCCTGAAAGGAAGCTCCTCAGAGCAGCACACATCCTCCCAGTTACTGCCTCCGTGTAACCACACCCTCTTGCGTTGGCAACAGTTAGAATACTCATGAGTTTGGTGATTAATCACCTTTTCCACTAGCAGTTATTCTTAAAACATCCTTCATCAGATTAGGAAATGGAAGTTGCTAGAGTTCCACTGCTTTCCATTCTGTTGTAAATTTGGTTATCTTGGGCAGCTGGAGATGGAGGTTGCAACTTCACATTTCTTAGTCTTTTGAATATAGCCTCAGGTTTCCTGTTTCGCAGGCGTGGAGCCCTGTTGTTCAACAGCCTGATCGAAACATCTTGTGTGCACTCTTTGCTTTGGCATGGAGGGAAGCAGATCAGAAACTTCTGCAGCTGATGTGAGTGAGGAGGTAACGTATATGTCTGTCAAATTCTCTCAGGCTTCTCCGCCAAGGGCCAAAGCTTCACAGAAAAAAAGAGGTAAGAAAGCCAGGTGAGGTCAGTCAGCAAAAGATTTTATTTTGAGTGCAAGCGAGATCTAACAGAAACTCTCAGCTGGCTACTGATTTTGAGTGCCAGTTCAGGGTGCTGTTGCTTTGGTTCTAAAATTACTGTGAATATTTTAATGTGAAAAAAGCTGATGGGTTTGAGACCCAGGATTGTTCCCCTCCCTCTTTTTTCAGTGTCTACTCCTGGGCATTCAACCCAGGCATCCTTTTGTCCACAAGAGATTTAGAGTTGTCTGCTTGTCAGCAATAAGGGATTGTGAGCATTAGTACTTTGAAGGGCAGGCAAGATGCGAATACAGATAAATTAGAGGCATATGGTAATCAGAGATCAGAGACAGAGAAGGCATATGATATCATGCAGCGTCTCTCCCCTGGGGCTACGAAGGATTCTTTTGTAATAGATTTTTTTGTGTTTTCTGTGTTCTAGTTTTATATGCCTCCCAGTGAGCAAATTTTCAGCTTTTGCCTTGAGACAGTTCTGCAGGGAATCTTACTATCAGGAAGATTTTCTTGGTGCTTTCCTAAAATTTTTCCTTCCCTTATTTTCTCTCCATTACCCCTGATAGGCGTATTCAGTGTCACATTGAGCAGTTCCTCTGGCTGTTTAGTTGAGAAATGTCACCTTAGGAGAGTGAGATTTTGCATTGATGGTCATTCTTTGTAAGTGTCTCCTTTGTAAGGCCAGGAGGGGTTGGAACTGCATGATCTTAATGTCCTTTCCAACTCAAACTGTTCTATGATTCTATGAAATGCCTGTGTACTTCAGACGAGTTGTGTTGCATTGGCTGCAACACTAATGGTTCACCTTAATTTTTTTCAGAGCTGTTACAGCAGAGGGGCTCTTACTGTGGGATACAAGATTTCTATGCCCTGGTCAGAATAATTGCATATACCTATGGTGGTTACTGCTGCCTGGTCACTTGCTGCATGATGAGAAAAACGCCAGCACAGAAACCCCCAAGTTTCTCTCCAGTACTCACTCGATCCACTTGGAAAGCAGTCTTGCTCTTGCATGTGTTTTCATCTGAAAACACAGTGACATCTCTTGAGATGTTTGCATTTTTCTTTTTGATATTCCTCCTTTCCACAGCCTTTTATGTACCCTCCTCTTTTTGAGCTAAAGTCAGAGAGCCTAAAATAAGGAAGCTGATCTTTGAACACACTTTCTGTGCATATTATTTGATTATTTCTCAGCTCTCTTCAGCATTCAAGGGGTCCCTAAGGAGCTCAATTTAAGTACCTTCCTTTAGAAGATCTTCATATTCAACTCTGTCCCTGCCTCCATCACTTTTGAGAGATGATCTCTCAGGCATTTTTTCTCTGTTCAAATGCACACCCTTGCTGACTTTGTATTCATCTCTGTGGCACACTATCACGGGTGTACAGATCAGTCCTCTGGTTAAACAAACAGGTTTTGACTCTTATGGACTCCTCAGAAACAAAGAGTTGCCTTGGTTGTGTCTTCTATTTGGCTTCCAGAGAGTCTTAGATATGCTGCAGTACCAAAATGTCAGTCCAGCAGTCACTTAAGACAGTGTTAGCCTGTGTGATGTGTTTGTCATTTCTTTTTTTCTGCAGTTGGTCTAAAACAATAGAGAACTGCTCTATTCATTGCCGGGAGGCACCAGCTCTGGTGCCCGGTGCTGACATTTAAGGATTAACCTTTTCACGGACTGTCATCCCACCCTGGTCCTGGCAGTAGTTTTCCTTAAAATCAGTAACAGTGATCTGAAGGATCCACGAGATAGCTTCTTTGGAGAGGCAAGAGAGGAAGAAAAACAGAAGTGCAAATCCTCAGAAGTATGATCTCAGAACCAAGAGATATGTCTCAACAGATATTTATCTCCTTTTACTTAGTTTTCAGTTGTAATCTGCAGAGAAGAATCTCCACCCTATCCCTTATCCTCAGGCTGACGGCATTCTCTTGAGGCTTATTCTGATGACAAAACCCAAGTCACCAGAGATAAAAACATGACCTTACAAGAAGAATAGAGAGCAGAGTCAAAGTTCAAGTTCCAGATCCAGTCCAAGTCCTACAGTTCTCCCATTCTCTCTCCTTGTGTGAAGCCAAAGAGTATGTTGTAACTGAAAAGTCTTTCTGTGTTTTGCAACTGGAGGCGGGGGTTTGTTATTTAATAATGTGTTTACAAAATAAGAAATATAATTTTTCAACTATAATTGGGCAGCTAGAAGTCCTACAAGCTTCAGGAAATATGACAAAACCTTTATCTTAGAAAAGATCTTTACACCAAAAGGATGATGCTTACAACCAAGCTCCCTCGTGCTCCCCCTTGTTACCTTCGAAACTTCTAGCCAAAACTGCAGGTCTAAATATATTGCTAAAAATGAGAAAATGGCCTTAATATTAGTGAGCCTGCAAACTGCTCAAGATAAAAATGAATTAGTATTTATTACTTTACTGACTTGGTCTACTTTCTTGCACAAAGCTTCCCATGTTTAAAGGACACATTCTTGTTTTCTAAGTTAAGTCCCTTTCCCTTCTGTTTTAGCGCTGGCTTTCTTTGTCTTTCCCACACTATTCTTGATATGTGATATGCATTTGTTTTCAGCCTCCACCAGGAGATCAAATGTGTTTCTTTGGGTCTTTGTGACATGACCAAGAGAGAAACACCTCAAATTTCATGAGATCCAATGGGGACTTTGCTTCTGGATTTGAGTGGAAGGCTCTGGAGCATCACAAGAGCAGGATGTAGTACATAAATTAACTGCACATTTACTGCTTCTTAGAAAGTCCTGTTGTCTGTGCTGCTATCATACTGAGATTAATAAAACAAGCAAACCAAACTCCCATGCAATTCATCTGTGGCAGTGTCATCCTCTCCTGAGCTGGGGAGAGAGGAGATTTTAGTGCTGGGATTTCAAATGCTTTATGGAAAGTGAATGCCTCTCAGGTCAAACACAGTTCCAGGAGATGGCAACAGGAAAGAAACATGCAGCCTGGATGTTAACATGTCCTGCTGGACATGAGCAGATCTCTACATGTCAGTCCTGACCAGCCCTATGAAGGGAAGCTGTGCTGGGCTACAGTGGAGGCTGCTCCAAGTGGAGCCACCCTCTGCCAGTGGCAGCAAGTGAACAGCAGGTGGTGGTGGTGAAATTGTGGAGGGACAGTCATCCAAAGGTCTTCAAGGCTGGCTCTCTCACCCTGCCACCCCACCATGGAAGAGGCAGATGAGAACATAGAACTGACTTGGGAGTATCCTGGGAAGATGTAACATGACCATATGCCTAAGCCTGTGAACAGGATGCTAAGATTAAACCTGTTGCTGTTGCTGAAAGAGCTGGGAGAAAACCTTTTGGTTTCTTTTTATATTTAAGCTGCAACATGGTGGCTGTAGCAATACAGCTCTGGTGTTTCCACCCCAAGCTTCAATGCTGAGGCAGGAGTGGGTTTGTTGGGAGGCTCGTGCTAGCACAAGGCTCCACATGTTGCCTGGGGGGGCTCCAGCTGACTTGGGGTCAGCCACCACAGGGGCTGGACCAGCCATCTTTGTGGCCAGGAAGGGGCAGAGCTGGGGCTGATGGGGAGACAGGCACCTTCTGGGAAGCTCAGGCAGGGACTGATTGCCCCAAGCCCAGCTGAAATGGGACCCTGGGCCAGTGGGCAAGGGCATGGGGAGGCCCCAGGTAGGCTGGGCAAGGACAGTGATGTCGGCTATGTGCACCCAGGGTGTAGACAGTGATGCTCTAAAGAGCTCAGTTCTTTATGGAAATGTCCAGGACAAAGCAAACTGTGTAAAACCATGGTCGGTTTTCATGTGGCTGCTGTTCACTATGATTTCTTTTCTCGTTTACAGCTCCCCGTCTGTGGTCAGCAGTTGTGCTGGGCTTGGCTATAGGCTTTGGGATACTGAGCATCTCCCTGGCAATTGCTTTGATTTGGAAGATGAGTAAGTGCACAAGGCATTGCTGAGAATGAGCAACCAAAAGCAAAGGACTGGAGACTTATCTAAGTAGAGGAGCTCCATTATACGGGGTTAAACCAGAAGCTATTCTAGGTTTCTACTAGCCTTATGTACCCCCTGCCTATCCAGAATATTTTGAAGAATATATTCCTTGTGCAGATCACAGGCAACCGATTTCAGATCCTGCGGCAAAGAAAATGAAACATACTGCAAAGCTGTTGTAGACTTGCTGGCTGTAATTATAGTGTTAAACTGTAGAACAAATGTGAAAGGTCTGTAACACTTCTGCATGCATGCAGAAGGTGCTAGACCATGTGGAGAAGCCTAGTGTTATCTGCTTAAAATCCACTCACCTGATGTGTGGCATGATCACACTGTACCCACAGAGTGTAATCTGCTTTCAGATAGCCAGTTTTAGTTACTGGGTGTCTAAGTAGTTCAATGGAAACCTGTGTGTGGGTGGGTGTGTATGTGTGCTTGCACCAGCACCAGAGTGCACGTGACTACTGTTAGAAGATTTGGAAACTGCACAGACAATCTGTGTTCATGCATTGTTGTTTTCAGATGCTTGTGTGTTCTGCATTGCAACTGTCCAGAAGAGTTGCTTTTCAGTAGGTCCTTGCTGACAAGTGTCTTTCTGTTGGTTAATGATAGAGAAAAGCTAGTATTTTGTCTTTTTTTACAGGTGACTCCTACCCACACTGCCCTGAAGAGTGGTTGGCCTACAGAGGGAGCTGCTACTCCTTCTCCAAGGAGGAGAAGGACTGGAATTCCAGCCAGGTATCCTGCTGGTCACAGGGAGCTCACCTCCTGGTCATCAGTGATACCTGGGAAATGGTAATGGTTTTCTTAGCCTTTGAGGATCTCCCATTTCCTTGCAGATGCCTAAGTGACTGATATCCAAGCAGTGATGTCACTTCAGCAGTATTTTGGCTTTAAATGAGAGGAAGGATTTATGACTGATGTTACAGTGCGCTGCCATTTTCAGTATACACCTCAGAAGTTTGCAGGAAGCAGAGAAGCAAGGGGGAGAAGGGAGAGATGAGGATCACTGTCAGCTACTCAGAATCATCCTATGAACAATGTCAGGAGACAACCTTTTCCACTGCTCCTCTCCACCTCCCCTCCTATCCTCAATAAGGCTGATCGAGTGACTACAGGAAATGACTGTGACACTTGACAGTCACGCACGCATTGCTCACAAACCAGTACGTCCCCACTCTCAAGGAATGCTTCCTTTTCGAAAGCGATGCTTCTCCTCCCTGCAACCGCTCCAGCTCCTCCTACTCAGTGACCCTTGCCATTCCCTGTGTTCATGCATGGATATTTCTTCCTCAGTCTCTTTTTTCAATGCTTACTTCCTCTCTCTGCCAAAATACCTCAGTTGTGCTGGTGAAAGGAGGAACCATCTGTTCCACTGCAGGTGCTCACTGCGGGCAGGGCATGTATGGTCACTAAAGAAAGGGCTAGTGCTGATTAATGGGGCACTGAGGCACATCTGCTTAAGTAGAGCAGAAGCCCTTGATCTGGTTTTGCGCAAGCCAGGGCTTATTAGATCGGGTCCAGTGAACGTGGACAGCTTCCAGTCCCTGGACAGAAGTTGCATTGTATGATGTTCTGTGAGGGCTTACAAATCCAGGTCTCTGCTTGACTGGGACTATGTACCAGGCTCTCACATTTGCTTAGACAAATCTGGATTCCTTAAGAAATAGGCATCCTCCCCAGATTACCCATTTCTCTGCATAAAGAAATCCTTCCTAGTCTGGCTGCTTTCTTACTACTATCTTTGCTGCTCGAGTGTTACCCATTATCCCTGCTCAGACTTACCCATCTAAGTGAGACTCTCCTAGCTATCCATGTCTTATGCTGCAAAGGCTGTGACTGCTCAACCTCTGTGTGCCAGGGAAGCGCAATCACGTCCAAACCACCAGCAACACTCAAGTAGTTCCTCAAGCTGCTCCTATTCCCACGACTTTACCAAGCTACCTTTGTTAGAGCTTCTCAGTGAAGATGTCTTCTCTGAAGCTTTGTTATGGCAGCAGGAGATAAGGATGGAGCACAGCCATACAACTGAAAGGTTGCTGTTCTTTGGTTTCATTGCAAAGGTGGGCAAGAAAAACGTACCTCTCTTGGCTTTGGCTTTTTTTTTTTTTTTTTTTTTTTTTTGGAGGGAAGAGAGGGGCAGGGGATTTACTTCAGGGCTAACTTTCTGTTGCAGGCTTTACCTTTTAACAATAAACAAGACTTAAAATTTAGCCAAAAGGAAACGAACATTGCAAAAAACTAAGAGGAAAGTTTGTATAAAATTTAAAGAGCTTTGGTCCTGGTTTTATTACACATCTGTCAGTGCCTGCACTTCCTGCCCTGCCCTGATTTTACCTGTAATTGTTAATACTTTGTAGTAGCTTGCTAGCTAGCTCTATGGTAGAGCGTTAATATTAATTCTAATAGCAAACATTCCTACATAAAGTGTGTAGGAAACTCCAGGAGACTGGGGTGCACTTCATAGAATCATGGAATATGCTGAGTTGAAAGGGATCTATCAGGATCATTGAGTCCTACTCCTGGCTCTGCACAGGACAGCCCCAGGAATCACACCGTGTTCCTGAGAGCATTGTCCAGAGACTTCTTGAACTCAGACAGGCTTGGTGCTGTGACCACTTCCCTGGAGAGCCTGTTCCAGGGCCCAACCATGCTTTGGGTGAAAAACCTTTTCCTGGTATCTAACCTAAACCTCCCCCTACTCAGCTTCATGCCTTTTCCTTGGGTCCTGTCACTGGTCATGGGAGTAAAAGGATCTGTACCATCCCCTCCACTTCCTCTCATGAGGATGCTGAAGACCCTAATGAGGTCTCCCCTCAGTCTCCTCTCCTCCAGGCTGAACAAACCAAGTGACCTCAGCCACTCCTCATACAGCTTCCTCTCCAGACCCTTCAGCATACTCATGACCCTTCTCTATATGTCTCTAATAGTTTACTATCTTTTTTATATTTCGGTGCTCAAAACTGCACGCATAACTCGAGGTGAGGCCGCCCCAGTGCAGAGCAGAGCGGGACAATTCCCTCCCTTTGAGCAGCTGGTGATGCTTTGCCTGATGCCCCCCAGGACACAGTTGGCCCTCCTGGCTGACAGGGCACTCATATCCAACTTGCATATTCAACAACAGTTGTTTCTTGTATACTGCCCTGAGAAATGTCCTTTGAAGAATCTCCTCAGGACTGCTGAAAGCATGCTTCCTTGTGAGTGTACACACAGTTTTTATTCCATGCATGATTTGCAAGGCCGCTCTTCCTGAATAGAAGGTGTGGGTAAGCATATTGTCAACCACTTAAGGAACAATCAGGCAAAGGGATGTATCTTGCTTTCTGTTCTCTTTACTTATCCTGACCTCCATTATCTGCCTGGCTTTCTTAGTCATTAATCACTTTGTAATTCATCATCATTTCTAGGATCTGTTCAAGCGTATTCAAGCACATTGTTTCTGGATTGGACTGAAGAACAGCACAACCTCTGGGTGGATTTGGGTGGATGGCTCTGTATTCAATTACACCAAGTGAGTTTTATTCTATTTTAAAAACAACAGTGCTAATTCAGATTGCCTGGTGTTCCTCAGTACTCCAGATCTCAGGACCTTTCTTCCTGGGCAGATTTTCTTCTTCCTGTCACCTGTACTGCAGTAAGCTCAATATGGTCTCCTTTTTACTGTACCTGTGAAAGCAGGTCTAATATTAGTATTTCACTCTCTAGTTCCCACCAGCTGCTCAGACCAAGGATTTTATTTACCTGCACCTCCCAAAGAGATGCTCGATCAGAAAGGCATATGGCTTTACTGGGTTTAGTCACCTTGCACCAATTCTGTCAAGTGCTGATGTCACTAGGTGTGAGGACCCAGCCTTTTGCTGCTGCACTGGTGCCAACCCAAGTCAGAACCTTAATTTCAGCTCAGTCTTTACTTGGACAAAACTCAGCATTTTGCATGAGGGAAAATATTGACTTTGCCTGGCCTTTCCTTTTTATGGCAGTTAAGACAGTGAGTTAGTTTCTAATGCCTCTTCAGCGAGGAGATTCACCCAAGATCTCATTGTCATAGATTAAAATCTAGCTTTCTGTTCTTACAGATTTCTTGGAGGTGATCATCTTTCCATGAAACACTCAGCACTGCCATTCTCATGCTGGTAGATATCACTGCCACTACAAGGCATCATGTCTATGTTTCATTCTGATTTAGGTTCCACAATGGCAAAATTACTTGGTAGTGGCAGGAAGATGGGTTCTTTAGCGTACATTTTATTTTCTAACAGCTGCCTTTTGGAGGTTGGGTTCTTTCATTTCCTCTGGGCTACACCCTTCACAATCACATGTTTTTTCTTGCCTCCAGGAGACAATCAGTATTTTCTCTCAGTCTGACTTCTGTTCTATGTCTCTTGCAGAGTCCTCTTTAACAGCCACGTGCAAAACTGTGCTGTTCTGAGGAGAGGTCAATTTCATGCCTCCAGCTGTGAATTTCGTACTCCATGGATCTGTGAGAAATCTCTTAGATAAATCCTATGTGCATTTTCATCTCGTAACGATCTCATCAGTGGTATGAATTGATCATTGTCCTGCAAACCAAAGCGTCACACAAGAGCAAGGACTTGCCTTTTCAATATCATCATAAAGGTGTTTTACAAGGACAATTTTGTTGCCCATAAATGTGAGTTATCCTCAGTGGTAGATTTGTTCTCAGTCCACATATGTTAGATTGCTGCTGTTTGTGACCAGATGAGACCTCAGACGTATTCCCAGGCTAGTCTTTCCCTATTTGTCCTATAAGAGCAAACAGAAGCTTTGTCACAACAGGTGTCTTCAGATCTTTTATGGTGAGCTATTCATTTTCCTTCAATTTTGAGCATCAGATTTCATTTCCATTCCCTGCATCTCCATTGTCCGACATCAGAAGGACTGGGAAAATGAAGCCTGATGCTCATTGACAGAAACATATAAACAGATTTCTCCAAGTGACAGCCTTTCCCTTTGCATCCAAGTGCTATGAGTGGGATAGAAGAGGGTGACATGAAATTACAGCTTCTGTAAATCCAGCACAGAAAATAAACCTCTGGTACTGCCCTGGACCAAAAGCGTGTACCTGTGCCATTACTTCTTTCTGTTGGAAGGAACTAGTTGCAGGCCATGTTTTATAGGCCAACTTTAACCAAACTAGTCAAGAGGCAGGAGTCAAAGGAATACAGTTAATTGTGTGAAATTCAATCAACCAAGAACATGTTTTCCTCCCCGCTACTGCAGTTTCATACTGCGTAGAGAGGAAGCAGTGGACAAATCCTTAACAAAAGGAACTTTCATTTCAAATAGAGCAGACAGGCTCAGAGTTTGAACAGCATATTAAGGATTGTACAGTAGGTTGCATTTCCACACAGCTGGAAAACTTTTTAACACACATTTTATTTATTCCAACAAAGGAAGAGAAATGTTATTAATTTTCAATTTACCCTCTTTATGGTAATATATTTATATTACATTTCAATTTACTATTATCAATTTAGCCTTTGTCTGGAATTGCAGCCAGAGCAGTAAGTCTGACAGGACTGCCTGATGGTGGGTGGTCCTGATGCAAAGTAATGCTATTACTCAGTCTGTAGGTTTGACTGACGTGCAGGCTGCTGAGCCCATATGAATGACCTCTGAAGAACACACAGCAACCATGGCCCGCTCTGAGCATTCACCTCACTATGCAGATACGACATGGTGCACAGATGTGTTTCCGTAGGGATTTCCCAAACAGAAAACTTTAAGCCTTGTCTTGGCGAGCAGCAGGTTCATGATAGATGTTGCGAGGTGTGTGTTTGTTCTGGCAAAGACAGGCTGGAGAAATGGGCTGACAGGAACCTTGTGAAATCCAACAAGGAAAATGTCAAAGTCCTGCAGCTGGGAAGGAACAGCTCCATGCACCAGTGCATGCAGGGGACCCACCTGAAAAGACTCTTTGCAAAAAAGGACCCATGGGTCGTTGAGAGCACCAGAATGAATGTGACCAGCAGTGTGTCCTTGTTGCAAAGGAGACAAATAGTGTCCTGGGCTGCATTAGACAGAATAATTCAACAGGTTGAGGGAGGCCATCATTCACCTCTACCAAGCACTGGGGAGGCCACGCTGGGAGCACTGTGTGCAGTTCTGAGCTCCTCAGTACAAGAGAGACATGGACATACTGGGGAGTCCAACGGAGGGCCACAAAGATGATGAAAGGACTGGAGCTCATCTCCAGCATCTATGAGGAAAGACTGAGACAAGTGGATGGTTTATTCTAAAGCAAAGAAGGCTGAGGGGAGATCTTATTCATAGATTCATAGAAGTCCAGCAACCAACTTTAGCATTTCAATTCAGACTCTGTACAGTTTACAGTTGCTTCATATTTTTATTCTAATTAGAAGGAAACCCCTAGCAGCTACCAGTGGCATTATCTTCCATCTACTTAATAGGATGTAACACATGAAGGTGTCAAGGCAGATGAAGACAAACATATGGATCTTAGCACACTCAGCTAAGTGGATACCTGCTGAGTCTTGTATAGAGTTTACTGAGCTCAGAGTCTTAAGGTGGGAATGTTTCCAGCAACAATGGATCTGTTTTTTGATAACTGTGCCTGCAACAGTAAGACCTGAGTAATCTGCAGTCTACTGGGAGGTGAGAACTTTTTTTCATATTGGATTGTCTGTGTTACTTTGGGTAAGTCATTTTGTCTGTGCCAGAGTCCATTCAACTATCAAAAATAGTTGTCCCTCACTCCTAGAAATCTGAGCGGCCCTACGAAATAGGGCTGGAGATTTTACCTGCTTTGTCAAAATGATGGTGGGATCTGCAGAAGGAAACTTAATAGTTACCTTACCAGAGAATCCCAGTGAAGAGACAGATTCCTATATTATCATGACATTTGTAGGCAAGGTGAGCATGTCCCTGAGCTTGCCTAGTTTACCTTGTCAATAGGGGAACAGCTATGCCTCCCCAAGGATTCTATGGTGCAGGGCATATTATAATTTATTATATAATATTGATATTTTAATATATTAATATGTTAATCTTTAGCTCTTCAAACATGGGCTCTCAATCTTATCCCAAAGAGATGCTCAGGAAATGTAAAATAAATAAATACATTAGATTGCCTCAAAAGTTGAGCATTCTTTGAAGGGAAAGGATTTTTTAGCTGTGGATTTTACTTTCAACAAAGCACATAGCACCTCTCTGGATTCAAGTTTTTGTAATACTAAAGCAATTTGGAACAAATATATTCATTTCCATGGAAAACAGTTGAACAAGTATCTTTATCAGACCTTTTAATCTTCTATCTAGAGCATGTTGATATAGTTGATTGATACATACTGGTTTTCTTGGAAGCAAATTCTTTTTGTATGAACTCTGTAAGCCATCATGAATGAATACTGGAGGAGCATGGCTAGCAGATTGAGGTAAGTTACAATCCTTATTCTCCATGTCATTTTTGAGGCTGCACTTGAACTCTGTCAGGTGTGCTGACCCCCAGTTCAAGAGGAATGTGGAGAAATTGGAGGTAGTCCAAAGGAGGACTGTCAAACTGGTCAGAGCGTGAGGAGCGGGAAAATTCATTGCTATGGGGAGTGACAAGGTAGGCAAAACTTGTTTAGTGTGATCAAGACAAACTGTAGTGATTAAGTAACTGCCTACAAATACTTGAAGGGCAGTTACAAAGATGTTAGAGCATGAATTTTCCTGGTAGGGGCAGAAGATACAATGTGGGGCAATGGCCACTGCAGCTTTGGGAGTTCAGATTGGACACAAGGAAAGACATCTTCACCAGAGATTAGTGCAACACTGGAACACATCACGGGGGAAATAGTAGGCTCTCCATCCTCAGAAGTTTTTAATAACTGATTTGACAAAGTCACAGCTGACAGCACTGGCAGCAGTCCTGATATAAGTGAAAGGACAGACTACATAACTTCCAGAGCTCCCTTGCAACCAACACTTCTGTGACTTCTGTGATGCTGTTCATGAATGGAACAAGATTCTTGGTTTACAAAAAGGATACTTAGTGCTGGTTTTGTGCAGTTGGGGCACCTTTAAGCTATGCCAAATGACAGAACTTCAGATTCGCTGTGAGAAATCTCAGAAAGACACTACTAAACCATACTCTCCTCATGGATAGGTCAACACTTTGCAGGAGTTTTCTTGAGAATTTAAGCACTTAAAATCTAGCCAAAAATGTCTAGAAAACCTGTTTGCTTTCTCAGTTGTACTCAGAGCAAGTAGAAATGGCAGGGGAGAGCAGGAAAATTCATTGCCACTGCCTTGTCTGTGCCACCTCCTACAAGCTGAATTGCATGGGCTTTGAGGGCAGTTTGGTGTCTGTGCATGTTAAGTGTACCTACTGGGATTCTCAAGCCTTTGAAAACTTGTCCCCTTCAATGGACTGAAATAATTTCTCTTCAGTTTTTGGCTACAAGAGCACATTTTTGACCAAGATTCTAATGATCAAAACCTGGCTTGGGAGCAGTATGAGCTGTTTGGCTATTTGACAAAAGGCATTCCATGCGTAGTTCTGCACCTTGTTGCTGTAAGGTTTATGTTCAATCAGTCCAGCTCCCAACCTGTTTGAACCAATGTAATCTTCAAAAAGGCTTTGACCACCCGATGTACAAATCCTCTTCTCTGTGGGTAAGGCAGTCTTTACTGGGTTACATTTCTTTTGGACAGGCAAAGCGACCTTTAGGCATCAGATGGAGAAGGAAAAACACAAATATGGGCTGTCTTTTTGCAGTCCCCAAGGAAACCGGACGCTACTATCCTCTTGTTTCCTATGCAGATCACTGCAGGGCAGAATGTGGTCTGTAATGAAGATTTTTTACTGCACTGCACTTGGATTTCTTAACTCCAAAGTTCCTGAGTTTATTTCTGATGATGATAGTAGGAGAAGGGAAGGACAGTCAGAAAATCATTTTATCCTGCACACTTTTTAATCTGAAAATTAAGCTTTGCATCCTCTGACATAGATCTCCCAAATTCTACGGAGTTTGCATTAGAAATATAAGTTAGGCAGATATTCTACTCTCACTTACAAGGGTAATAATTACCAGAGCTATTGATCTTCCTACTGCAGACCAAGGTAAAGACAGTAAAGACAGCGGTCAAAAAACCCCATTTCCCTCTGTTAAACAACACTGCCCATCACAGTGCATTACATGGATTTTCACCTAATTAAACCAGGACAACTCCATCAAACAGCAATAACTTGATCTAGATGTACCAATAACTTGACCCGGAACAACAACCAGTACAGGGAAATAAGACCCAGGCCACGTATGTTCTGCTGTGTAGGGGTAGCTGCTGCTCTGGGGAACTGGTTAATGTGTTACATGCTGTTAATGAGTTGAACTTTTGGCAGCTTCCCATCATGTCACTGTCCCTGTTTCTGTCAGGGTGAAGGCCAGATTATCTTAGATGAATTGATGTTTCAGGCACTCTCTGGCCCCTTTTCCTGGCATTAGCTTTGATGGCACCAGGAATGGAGACCACAAGGGAACAGAGTGGGTGGAGGGGGAAGGTTTTTATAGTTTAAATTCCCTGTTTTCAAAACCTTCCTGTAAATGATGGTTAGGCACACCCACTCATGTTTCCCAAATCCTAGCCCAATCTACTGCTCCTAGTTTGAAGGAAATCAAACAGCACCTGCTCCTCCAGCAGCCTCCATGACCAGTGCCGTGTCCAGCTCCATACGGGGAGCCCTGCCCGAAATGGAGGCCATGCCCTCATCCTTTGCTGTTAGCCCTTTCTTTCTCTAGTCACCTCCTTTCCTCTTCCATGGCCTGCTGCCCTGCCTCAAAAGAGACACTGCTCCAGCCTGCCAGTAACCCTCCCCTCCCTCTCTCGCCCAGCACCTGGCCTTCTGCCTGGACTTGGAGCTGCTAGTTCCAACTCCTCCTTACTGCCTCTCCCTGTTTCCGGATCAGCCCTGGCCCCCAGCCCTTATCTCCTCCAGCCCCTGGGCTGTTTGTGAAGGAGACTATAAAGGGCTTGACTAGTAGAGCAGAGGGGGAGTAAAAGCAGCTCCCAACAACACTGGGTGTCTGCTTGACTCAGCACGTCCTGCTCTGCACCATGGGGAAGAACAGGCTGCTCATCAAGCCAAGCATCTTCCTGCTTCTCCTCTTCATCCTTCTGGGAGACACCTCACCCATCACAGAGCCGTAAGCTATGCAGGGGGGTCTCTGGGCAGGCAGGAGACTGGAGTTGTATTCCTGTGTCTATTGCTTTTCCCCTTATTTTCTGTGTGCTTTCTTTTACCCAGGAATAACGACACTAGGGCTGGGTAAAGTGCCTTCTACAGACAGAAACTCTAGTGCTTCAGAGAGACCCAGAACAATATGTGGAACTGAGATATCAGTAAAACTTCAGGGCAAAACAAAATAACAAAGAAAGGAAGAGGGAAAGATCTATGAGAATACCTTTTGCTGTTTCAGTGAATTAATGGGATTTCAACAAAATTTTCTGCAGAAAATCAGTTCTTTTGAAAGACAACTTTTTATAACTGTTTGTACAATGCATTCTTAAGAGAGAGACTGTTTTGAAGGTTTCATTTTGGGTACCCTTCTCCCTAGGTACCTTACAAAAATTTATTTTGAGTACCCTACTCCCAGGGTGAAATTCCCAGGACTTGGGAGTGGTTTTCTTGATTGATAACGAGAAGAGAAGGAACAAATAACAGGTCTGGGATGCTCAAAAATGGCTCTATATTTTAATTAACATTTTTCAATTCAGCCAATGGAATGAAAATTCTTTTCTCATCCAGGGTTATGTGGCATGGTAAGACTGTGACTGTTCAGGTCTGTGAGGACAAATTGTGCCACATCCCTTCTTCACCCCCTTTTGCCGTGTTTGTATGCGAAGGGAGTGTGTGTTATGTACATGTGTCTACACGTATGGCAGAAGCAGTGTATGAGGGGTCCTGACATCGCAAAGACTTTCTCCTTTGGCTTTTTGGCAATGTCTTTTCCTCCCTCACAAAGCACAGAGCACCTCACCCATCACAGAACTTTAAGCTATGCGGGGAGGTTTCTGGGCAAGGCTGTGCTGCTGTGTTTTCGTCGAATGCAGGCGAAACAGGCAGTGGGGTCAGAGGGACCAGGGCTTTCTCCTTGCAGACTGGTGATGGACATAAAAGCACCAGAGCCTCTCCTATTGCTGAAGGGAATGCTCTGCCTTATTGCTGAGGTGTTGAGGGCACTTCTCCCATCTGCTCGCTGCTCTGGATATGCCCACCAGAGGCCAGTCCTTGCCCACCTAAAAGTGAGCACAGTTGGCATTAGGCAGATCAGATTTGATTCCCAGATGCAGTGCTGGGCACCAAGACACCACTGGCAAGTTGCCTCACTGGGAAGGGAGGGACAGAGGGAGGGAAGCTGTGTAGGACTGAGCAGGGATCCCCTGGTGAGCTGAGACAGAGAGGCTTGCTTGCCTGAAAACCTGAAATTTGCTCCAGTGTTATTGCTTAAGATCTGGCACCACGCTGTGGCAGTTTTGAATCTCTGTTAGGAATGAGAGTAGTGTTACAGATGCTTTGAAGCGTATAGTCAATGGCACTTATTCACTGGATACTGGCACTTGCGTGGCTCCTGAATCCTACTAACAGGGTCTAGCAAAGGTGACAATTGATGTTTCCCCCCCCGCTGGAATTAGTCAGGGTCCCAGGAAGAAGTGCTTCTGTTGTGCCAGAACCTGGAAAAACACAACCCTTCCAGATGTTTTCATTGAGGATTTCCTCTGGTATTTTACATTGGGACTGGCCTCTGTGCTTTCCCAGACTGTTTACAGACATGCAGGAAATCTTGTTACACTCCTAGAAAATGCACCTCTCTCCTTGTACAATGAAGGCTGTTGTCA
Source organism: Empidonax traillii (assembly GCF_003031625.1). NCBI lineage: Eukaryota > Metazoa > Chordata > Aves > Passeriformes > Tyrannidae > Empidonax > Empidonax traillii. The sequence continues at coordinate 514,699 of NW_020956439.1, forward strand.
TCAGATTGGTTTATTTGTTCTTTATGTACAGCTTCTCTTACCTGTTCCTGCCTCTCTGACCTATCTGTCTCCTCTCTTCCTAGGCAGTATATGGTGCTACTGCCCTTTGTGATACACACGGATTCTCCTGAGAAAGTCTGTGTTCAGCTGACCCACCTGAATGAGTCTGTGACTCTGAGTGCCACACTCGAGCATCAAGGGGAGAACAGAAGCTTGATTGATGATGTGGTGTCAGAGAGGGACGTGTTCACCTGCATCCCTTTCTCTGTGAGTACCTCATCCTTGTGGGATGATTCTTTATGACAGGGACAAACTGTAAAGGCACTGAGAAGTAATGACCAGAGTAACACTGGTAGGTGTTCGCCTACCTCTTGGTTGAAGGTATGTATGTTATTGTACATCCTCAAAACCCTCTCACTGCTGAGGTCTCCTTCATGTGCTACCTGACTGTGAGATGCTGAATCCTGGAAAGCCACCACTTCTCTAGGAGAGGAGGAGGCCAGGAGAAAGGAGTGGTTTTAGTACTGACACTCTTGATGGCTGTGTGGTGAAATGGCTCTCCACATCATCCTTCAACAGCCACAGTTTGCCACTTGAGTGCCCTTCAAATTGTAGTAGAGCTTTTGGACCTCAGATACTTTTTTGTCTGGTGTGCACTGAACTAATGTAAGAACATGGAGCTGTGATTGCCTGTATCTGAAAAAGACAGCAAAGCAGGAAATTTATAGTTTAATGTAATTGATAAACCCAGGGACTATAAAAAGTTAATGGTAACCAAGAAAGCTGATCATTTAGCTCAGAGCACAGATTATGCATTTGACATGAATACTGAAGAACTGGTGTTCAGGACACTGAAAAGATTGGCATTTGTGTCTTGGTTTGTCAGATGTGGGCTGAAGATTGACTTTGTCACTTTGTGAAAGAGAGTTATAGAGGTCTGGCATGTCTGGTTTGGAAAAGGAAATGTTCTGCAAGGACTAGGGAAAAGTTCTGCAAGGACAAGGACCTGAAAGAGAAGAGGGACTATTCCATTCCCCTTGTGAATGTCAAAAGGAAACAGATGGAAAGGTTTTGGTCAAGGCAAGCAAGAATTTCTTAAAGTTGAGCTCTATTGCTGCACAGTACTTACATAATCACTACGCAGCAGGAGGAATCGGTAGAAATATGGGACAAATAAAGATCAGTTTCTTGTTCCTGATTATAGTTTCTCTCAAGTCTGTGTTGGGTCCATTAAGATTATATTAGATCTCTTATTTCACAAAGGCCAGTTCAGGAAGCCTTCAAAGGTGGTCCATAACATAATTGTCTTCTTACTTTCCAGCTTCCAAAATCAAACAACCTGTTACCAGGCACATTTCTCAGTGTGACGGTGAAGGGGCCCACACTGCAGTTCACGAGCCGCAAGTTGGTGCTGGTCCATAATTCTGAGAGCTTGGTCTTCGTCCAGACAGACAAACCCATCTACAAGCCTGGACAGACAGGTACCAGGAAAGGAGTGAAGATCTGCTTTTGAAACAGATCTTTATACTGAAGCTGTTGGATTGTGCTGGCCAGAATGCCAATTGTTTTCAGAGGGGGGCAGAACTGCAACTTCATGGCTGAGGCTCATGTCTTATTGCTCCATATAGGAAAGATCTGGGGAATCTTAAGATGCATGCACATATCTGGGGCACCTGCACACACTCCTTCTGTCACTGGGGCCTCTGTTCTTGTGGTCCATGCATTTAGGGTCAGCATTAAAATCGGAGAAAGACTGGATATTTGTCCTATAGAGAACAGGGCCAAAATTCAAACAAAGTCATGAAATAGCTTTCAAAGTGGCAGCTGTTTTTGTTCAAAGAAGACAGTGAGAATTATGTAATCTATTTATTTTTTCTGGGCCATTGATCTCCTAAATTTGGCCTGGATAGAAACAAATGTCCTAAAAGAGATACTGAATACTCTCTCCACCCGGAGCCGACACAAACTTGCAGCCAAGTGCTGAAGTGCTTGCATTCATCCTTCTGAGGAAATCAGCCTAGTTATAACAAAATTAGAAGACCCATGTGAATTCCAGCATAAAAATGTGTCCTTGCAAAGCAAAGGCAACTTAAATTTAACTTCAGTCCCAAATAGTGAGATTCTGATGCCCATGATCATAAGATGTTCACACTGCCATGGATTTGCTCTTAGCATCCTCTTATTCATGTACCCATCTTAGATGATAACCGAGCATGACTTAACATTCTAGTGAATGGAATTTCTTTAGAAGAGAACACCTCTTGTTCTCTGTTATACCATTTGTTTTTGTAACTGATATTTACTGGTTGGTGCTGCACTGTGGAACCTCAGAGTCTGCCTTTCTCCATCAGTCCTGTTTAGAATTGTTTCTCTGGATGAAGAGTTCCATCCCTTGAATGAAGTGGTAAGTATAATATTGCCTTTTTCAAGTTATTTGGCCTTTAGTCAATTGTGAGGAAAGGGATGAAGCTGGGGAGTGTACACCACAGTTTACACCTACTTTTGTTGGTATTGCAGATCATCTAGAGTTAGTAATTAGTAATTTGTCTTTTCTGCCTGAGAAAATGAATTGCCCCTCCTGTCCACCCCAGCCCAATGAACCTCAAAATCGCTGTTGTTCCATATTAGGAACTTTTTTCCTCATCCTATTGGGTGAACACCTTTTACCTTGAGACATGATCACAGCCCTAGTCATTTCACTGTGTTGCTTGCACTCCATCTAAATATGTTTTTTCCTTTCTTCTTTTTCTAGTTTCCACTGGTGTATATTGAGGTATGTACAAACATTTAATTCATGTTCACATCTATTGCACCTCAACCTGGGCAGAATAAACAACTATCTCGAGATGGTTCTTGTTTATTTTTTGTATTAAGCAGGTCCATTGCATTAATTCAAATATACAGTGCTTTAACTCATGTGGTGGCTACCATGTACATGGGCCCAGGTTACAGATCCTCTGTCATCCAGCTCTGGACTGCACACACACCTCTGTGCCCCCCACTCCTGCCCTGCAGCCTCCTGAAACACAGGGGCTGGCCCTCCCCTCACTGCTTTTACTAGATCTTGTTGCAGACTCCCATTGTTCTCACAATCTCCTTGTGATCACACTGTCTGTAGGACCCAAAGAAAAACCGTCTGTACCAGTGGACACAGGTAGAGTTAAACAAGGGATTTATACAGCTGTTCTTCAACCTCACCTCTGAACCTATGCAAGGGACCTACGCAGTGGTGGCACAGAAGACCTCTGGGAAGAAAATTCAGCATTCTTTCTCTGTGGAGGAATATGGTAACTGTCACTGCAGTTTCAAGTTCCTAAGAGCTAGTCCCATGGGGCATGAAAGCTTAGTTGGACAGGGTGGCACATCTGACGAGGATGTCCAGCATGGCTGGAAAATTGTTTCTGTGTCCTCTCCCTGTCAAGAATCATCCATTTAGGAGGAGGTGACTAAAGGATTTCAGTGACCTACCTTCAGTCCTCCCTAAGCCTCAGACCTTGCAGAGCAATTCTTCTGAGCACCTACCTCAGCAAGGCTCCTGTCACAAGGAGCAAAGTGCTTCAATCAGTGTGTGCTGACAGCCACAAGCCTGAACTCCTTTCAGAGGTGATTTAAGGCCACAGCCTCATATCCAGTTGGCTGCATACCTGTCAAGTGTCATGCTTTAAGTCTGGGTTTAGGCTGGGGCTGTCTGTAAATTAAGATCTTGCCTTTCCTTCCCACACAAGCTGAGCCTGTAGCTTGCACAATGCCTTAGTGCCTTAGCTTCTTTCTGGCTCCATCTGCTTGACTGAAAAGTGATATCCCAGTACACACCTGCACATGGTTGCAACCAACATATAGCTTTCAGCAAGCCAGCTGCAGCCCTTGTTGCATGGTCTGACATGATCTGGCTTATGCAGCAGAGGGATGTCCTGGAAGAGGAGTCTGGAGTCCTTTGACCTCTTACAACTGCAAGACTGTTCTGTGTCCTGTGCCCGGCATCTCCCCTACTTCTCCCAAGACACTCCCCTTCCATTTCCTCTCCTGCAGTTGTGTTTGAATGGGATATCACTCTGTGCTATGTCACTGGGGTGACATAGCTATGGAGTCTTCCTATTTTGCAAATTGGTAAGATCCACATGCTTTGGAAATGCAGAGACCAGGCTGCAGTCCCAAATCTGTGTATTTGTGGCAAACCTGTATTATGTTACCTCTCTATTTTACTGCATCCTACTGCTGTGGGACTGATAACTCACGTGTTCTCTAAGAAGCTGATGTGTTTTAATAGCTGGTGTAAATGATCTTGTCTGCTTACTTGGCACAATGGTTGGCTGTTTTTCACTGACTTCAATGGGATGTGCAGGTGACAGAAGCCACTAAAATCTGACCATTTAGATGTAAAAGCGTTTCAGGGAATTTCTAATAACAGCCTTTGAGTAGCCTTCATATGTTATTCTTATGTAATTCTGCACCACACAGACTGTTTTCCTTTGGTTCTACTGCAGTGCTGCCAAAATTTGAAGTAACCGTGAAAATGCCTAAGGTGATCACCATTCTTGCTGAGAAGCTGGAGGTGACAGTTTGTGGACTGTGAGTGCAATTCTTTTGAGTTCTCCATGGTTTCATTTTTTTTATTCAACTGCTGCTGAAAGTTCAGTTGGGAGCTTGAGATATGAGACTTTATTATATTTCTCAATCCTTTTGGGATCTCAGGACCACAGAGACTGTATCTGTATCTTAGAAGGCAGGAATTACTGTTTGTTGCACTTTGTATGTAATATGTAGAAACATTCTGGGTTTTTTTCGGAGGGTATTTCTTGCATATTTTTTGAGTCATAGAGAATTTCACACCAGCTACAGTGCTAGGGAAGAGGTCGTTGGTTTAGTTTACTCAGGAGTGTTTTAACTGTGTCTTCTGCTTGTTAGTGTGGAGAGGAAAGCCTAAGGCATGCAGCCGTGCTCTTTCCTTTTGGGCACCCCATTTGGTTCCGCATAGCGGTGTAGCGAGAGCCATGGCTTGGGCTGAAGAAGGAGTCAAAACACCCAGTGCTCTTACATACACAAACCAGTTCCATCAGAATTGTGTGGTGGGGTAGATACTTTCATCATGTTCTCCAAGATGAGGGGACTCTAAACTAAATCAACATTAGTGTAAATGAATTCTAAAGACTTCTGTGTTATTCCCAGGGATGCAAACAGGACTATTAGAATCAGTGCTTCTACCCCTGTTGCCAAGCTTGATCCTACCATGTTACCAAATTTCTTTCTGCTTTTTCTTTTCCTGTGATGACCCTCGGTATCTTGGAGGCAGCTCTAGGGAAGAGTCTTGGAACCACTAGGGGTGAACTTGTAAGCTTCTTCCATCCCTCTTACATTCCTAATGACTCTGTTTTCCTTTCAATCCTCCATGCTGCTAGATACACATTTGGGAAGCCTGTTCCTGGTCTTGTGAGCTTCCGTGTCTGCCGCAAGTTTGAACATGCAGGCCGTACCTGCTATGGTGAAGAGGATAAAGCAGTGTGTGAGGAGTTCTCCGGACATGTGAGTCATCATTACTCTTGTGGGTAGAGTGATAGGAGAAAGTGTTCATGCCTGGTAGGCATAAAGGAAAGGTCACATGGAGTGTAAAGAATATAAGAGAGAAAAGAGATGGAAAACCCATGAATGATGAAAGCACAGTTGGGGTTATCTTACACTGGAGACAGTCTGTGGTTCATAAGTTGGTCTTAGAAGCAGGAAAGGAGCAGAAACTGGGGGAGGGGATGATGCATTTTGAGTTAGAGGGAAATGAATACGAGGTTAGCAGTAGTGGTTAAGACAGACAGGGAGAAAAGTCATTTTTTTTCACCCTTCTTACTGGCAAGTTTGCAAGAGCAAAACTGGGTGGAGTTTGGAGCACACAAAGGTAAAACAGTGCTAGCTTAATTGATAGAAACTAGGGTAATAGAAATTGTGGAGATATGCCAAGAAAAGAAAGCAAGCAGAAGACATTCTTGTGGTCCCTGGGCTCTGATACAGCATGATGCCCCCAGTCGCCTCTGCCACTGCTGTTGTTATTCATGTTAAAAGAAAGTATGAACACTGCAGTGCTAACCTCTGTTTGGAACATCTCTTCTGTGGAAATGAAGATCCTTGTATATGAAGATCCTGAAGAGAGGTGACAAGCTTTGGAAATATTTTTCCAGCTGTCATCTGTTTTCTACACACAGACAGACTTTGGTTTATGTATCACTGATATGGTTTATGCATTTTAAATCAGCAACAGTATATTCTAAGGTGCCTGATGTCTGACAGACATTTCTTGTGTGGCATACACTTGACTTATTCCCTTTGCTTTTGTACTGAATGTTTGAAACTTCAAACTTCACAAACATACACGAAAATCTTCTAGTTTGCAAGGTCTTTGCTCTGAGGTTGCTGCAGGTACTTCAAAATGTTTTTGGCCAAATTATTTAGGTCCTTTAATGGTTTTGATAAAAACAACAGAGGGAAATTATATATGGGCTTCTCTTTCAGTTCAGAGCAATGCACAGTGATGGATTCATTAAGTTGAACAACCACTGTATAAATGAGAATATAATGGTTTTATTTGTTTCCCTCCAACAGACAGACAACTATGGCTGCATTTCTGAAACAGTAAAGACCAAGTTATTCCAGCTCAAGAGAGGTGGATATCAGAATAAGCTCTATGTGGAGGCTAAAATTAAAGAGGAGGATACAGGTATGAATCATCTGGATGGAAGAGCCATGTAATAAAACAAGGAGAGACCAGCAGAGGGTCCTGCCAAATAGGAATGAGGGAGCAAAGCAGACTCTTGCTTTTCTGGAATCCTAAAGTTTTCCTACATGTCGACCAGGACCATCAGCAAAATAGTTTGTCCAGCAAAGGAGGGTTGGCCTAGAGTAAAAGTAATTCTGATCAAGCAAATTGGTTCTTCATGTTTCTTTCTGCAGGAGTGGAGTTGACTGGAACAAGCTTCTCTGAGATCACAAGCACCATTAGTAAAATCACCTTCGAGCGTTCAGATTCCTACTACAAACGTGGAATCCCCTTCTTTGGGCAGGTAGGGAAACCATGATAATGGAATGCCATGAGTGCTAAGCAGTGATACTACTGAGCCTCCTGCCCAGCCTCTGAAAGGATGCTGGACCTCAGTGCTGCTAATCCCTGTGGGTCTCCTTTCCTCTGCAGGCTCTCAAACTGGGGGACAGCAGCTGAGAACACAGCCCTCATTCTGCTTACCTGTCTGTCCTTGCGCTTTCTGCTTCTCCAGTCATCTATTAAATAGGAGGCCTCCGGGGTGTGAGTGCATGTCGTGCTCCACATCCAGTCCTCTGACCCAGAGGCAGAGATAAGAAAGTGACAAAGAAAATATATTCAGAAATTTTGCAGCTCTCTCTGAAAGAGATAGATTGTGTAGGCTTCCTTGTATGACATGGCCCCAGCATCTTTAGCTTGGTGGTCTGCCAATCTGTTCAGGTGGCAGCTGTTCCTGTACTGTTTTTGCTCCTCCAGGTGAAACTAGTGGATGGGTCTGATGCTCCAATTGCCAATGAAACTGTGAGGATTTCTTTTCAAGGAGGACAGGAAGAAAACTACACAACAAATGAAGAGGGCATAGCACAGTTTGCCCTAAACACTTCCATGTTGTCCTTTGACACTGTTGGAATTAGGGTAAGTCCTGCAGGCAGAGGAGGTAATGAAGTGACCCACTGGGCTGGAAGGGGAGTACCCCTGAAGTTTCTACTATATATGCAAAAGCAGTTAGATTATTGTTCCTTGTTTTTGTCAACCTTGACACCAGTTTGGTGGAAATATTCATACAACAAACTGCGTTGCCATGTCACAATTGCACTTATTTTGTAAGTATTTGATTTCTGCTGGGCAGTAGGGTTAGAAGGAACATAAAGAGATCATAATGGTCCATTCTGCTCCAAGGGATCATCAGTCCTACACGGACAAATCTGTTTCAAGGGTGGGTCTGTCTCACATGATGGAGTGCTTGTGATTCACTGTCGTTTTAATTGAATAATTCCTCCACCTTAGTATCCTCTGTGGTGAGTTAAGGCAAGCTGCATATTTCAGGGTTTGTTGTAGCATTTCAAGTTTCTAAGAAGACCTCCTAATTTTTTTTCTTTTCTTTTTTCTGCTGTTAAAAGAGTATAAACCATTCACATAAATTCTCTTCCAGGTGTTGAATTTGTTTGTCTGGATTTAGGCAGAATATTTATGTCTAGAGTAATATTTGCTCTTCTTCTCATAATTCTCTCATCACAGATTAAAACCATTAATTATCCAGAAGTTACTACTAGATGCTTGAAGTTTTCAGGTTTTTGCAGGGTAAAGAAAAGGCAAGAATTCCCAAGTATAATGAGAAAGATAAGGAAATAAGGGCATGTGAGGCACACACGAAGTGCTGAAGTAGTGCCCTTCTAAATGTGGAATGTCTTAATTTTTAACAGGGCCTGGACTCTTTCAGCTCTTGAATTTCTATTCAATATAGGTTTTGAATTATTAGGTGGAGATTTTCCTCCTTTTCTCTAGTATTCATAGCTTGATCTTGGCACTGGTGATATCTTAACTGAACAGCACTATCCCTTCTTCAGTGCCAATAATAAGGAAAGATATGAAAATCAGCTTATTTTCTCTTTAAACTATCAGAATATTAGAGAGGGCAAGGTATTAGTGTAAAGAGTCCTTGAGGGGATACTGATAGTAAACAAAAATCTGATGATTCAGCTTGTTTGACACAAACTCCAGCTTATCTGGTAGTGAGGTCATTCCCAGTGATTTGATAAGGATACCACCACCCTGTCTTGCACTTTCCAAATTCGTGGGGTTTTTTATGTTTTAGACTTCCTCGTTGCTTCAATACAAAAAAATACCAAACCTTTATTGTTAGTGCATGAATTTTGACTCCAGTTCAGCTACTTGTGTTTGAGGATCTATGTGTGTATTTTCTCATTTTCCAGGCAGTTCATAAAACACATCCCTACTGCTATGACCGTTCCTGGGTTGTTCCCTATTATGCAGACGGCTTTCTCCAGCTAAAGAGCTTTTACTCTCCTAGTAATAGCTTCCTCAAAATTGAGCCCAGGTCTGAGACACTAAGCTGTGGCTCCTCTGCAGAGATCCGGGTGCATTATATCCTTACTCCAGAGGCCATAGCAGAGCAGAAGAAAATCACCTTTTACTACCTGGTAAGTTTGCACTGCCATACAGTGTGGTTGTTGTTACTGGTAGTGGTAGGGGGGCTGGAAATGGAAACTGTGGTTTGTGTCAGCAGGCTTTAAACACTTTCTCATTACCCTGCTTATGTTCTTTCCCAAAGAAATGGGAAAACAAATGTTCTTTGCCCCCTGGGTGAGCACTGGGATTCTGCTACAGCGGGGGCAGAGAGCAGCTGAGTGGTGTGTGAGCAGCAGACATACAGCTCAGTTGCCCCCCTCTCAGGTTCCCTCTCTTTAAGGTTTGGCTCATGCATAACCTCAATCACGACAAAGTTTCTGCTTCCATTCAGGTGATGGCCAAGGGAAACATTAAACACGCAGGCACCCACATTCTGGATTTGGACCAGGAGAGTGGTGAGTTCTTCTCCCTTACCAAATTGCCACTGCTGTGGGAGGCTAGGCAACTGTGGCAGACATACACTCTGCTTCCATATAAATGCAGGGATCGACAACTCCATGTCCCCTAAGATCTGGGAAGAGTATGACCTTCATTTTCTCTGCCTTTATTTAGACTTTGCACAGATTTGCTTTAATCCTCTGTGCCAGTTGTCTTTGTTCTGACATTTTCTGGGGCTCCAGTATTCCTAAGAGACACAATCTGATGGTCTGTTTTAGAAACCGAGGCAGAATTCAGCACACTTATGCGTTGGAAAATAGACCTTTCAGTCAGACAGTGAGAATTCTGCATTTCTGTGAGCACCAGTTCATCCCACTTGCATGCCTGGAGTTTCATAACGGCTAGGATGAAGTTCACCATAAAGTCAAACTTCGAATTTTGGCTGCTCCAAGGGAAGGTTTCCTGCACCTTAACTTTTTGCCCTTGCTTTCTTTGCTAGCCAGTGGTGCCTTCTTGCTACAGCTGCCTGTACAATCTGATATTGCTCCAGTGGCCCAAGTACTTATTTACACCACTGCCCCCAGCAGGGAGGTGATCGCTGATTCAGCCAAGTTCAGCATAGAATTATGCTTCAACAATAAGGTAAGCATCCACTTCTTGAGGCAGCAGCCATCAGATCGCAGTGTGGCCAAGCTTACTTAGATTTAGCCTGGCTAAGCTAATTTCTTTGAATTTACTAACACTGGACAAGCAGCATATCCATTGTTGTAGGTAGCTTCACTGCCTACTGGTTTGTGCTAGCCTGGAAGAGATCAACTGCTGGGAAAAAAGTGCTAACAGGGACTACACTGATAAAAACCCTATTAGCAACTAGTCACAGCCACTGATCCCACAGATGGTCCTGGCTAAGAAAAACACGGTGGAGACGCATGTTTTATTAATACTGCAACACGTCTATTTCACTCCTTTTCACATAAACTCATTCTATCAATGAGGTGTCTGCTTATGGAGCCACCAAGCAAAAATAAAACACACATAGCCCCAACCCAGTGGGCAAAACTAATACTTGTCATATCTCTCAACTACTGTACAGCTCATCCTGTCATTTTAATTTCTATTGTATGTAAATAAGGATAAACCTTGCCTGAACCTTCCGAGCAATGTACAGTGATGGTTCAATAGCAGTGGTGGGACTGAAAAAGTGCTGAAAAATAAAGCCTTTTCCCTGTGAGCACATGCACTGTTTTTCTCTTACAACCTCCCATATTCCTTATGCAGAAGAGCAGATTGATATAAGAGCAATCCTAAGAAAAGAACAACCTGAAGAATTTCCATCGGGACTTAAGAATACTAGACGCAGCTGAAGACAGTCCCTTGACCTGCTAAAACACAAGCAAAATCAGTTCTTGAGACTGGTTATGCTATAGGAGCTTGGTCACCTGAATTTTGTTCATATACTAAAGGTCATACTATAGACTGCATTAAGATCTGTGTGCCAAATGATTTTCATGATGAGATACTGCTTTCTTCTCTGAAAGCATACTGAATACGAAGTTGTTGTCAGTCTGGATAGGACAGACTTAGGCCTATTTCTGTGCTAAACAGTTTTCCTGGTAACAAGCTTGCTACAGTCCTTTTTCTGCCGTTTCCTGGAGAATATTTTTTTTGCAGTTTCAAGAATCCACCCTGGGAGAGTTGGAGGCTGTCAGCAGAAGGCATGCTGTATTCTGGTTGAGACATGAGGGAAACTGGCAGCTGATGCTGCTTTGTCAGGCAACAGATTTACTCTGAGGGTGTTTTGATGAGCATGCACGTTCAGAGAGGATTTGTACTGCTGAGGAGAGAGAAGATTTATGCAGGTCAGCCATCTTATTACAAAATCATGTGATAAGTGGTGACAACAAATTTGCTAGCAAGAACCTCCAGGTCAGAGGTAGGTAGGGCATTGTTAGAGTTGTGAGTTAGACACAGAAGTCTGGC
>NW_020956439.1:526409-530648 GCF_003031625.1 Empidonax traillii
ATGAGCATGCACGTTCAGAGAGGATTTGTACTGCTGAGGAGAGAGAAGATTTATGCAGGTCAGCCATCTTATTACAAAATCATGTGATAAGTGGTGACAACAAATTTGCTAGCAAGAACCTCCAGGTCAGAGGTAGGTAGGGCATTGTTAGAGTTGTGAGTTAGACACAGAAGTCTGGCAGGCCTCAGCAAACAGGCCACCTCTTCCGAATCATTACCAGCCCGCAGATATTGCAGTATTGCTCCAGGGCATCACTGCTTCTCATACCAAAGAATCTGCTAAGCAAGGTCTTTGCAAGCTGGTCTTCTCTCCACATGCAATATCTGGATTCAGTACAGGGACTTGTCCTGGTTCAAGACCATGCTCCGTTACATGAACACACCTAGCCACTATGTGGGATTATCTCATCATGCTCACAATGACCATAAACCCAAAACGACCTTAAAAGTTATATGAGCAATTGTGATGCTTGAAGTTGCCAAGAATTCTTAGTGCTAATTCCCCTGGCACTGCAGGAAGGGAACAGTAGCATAGAGGGAGTGTAGGAGGAGGTGTGAATGCCTGTGGGGACTTCGTAAGGTTAGAACTGAATGCACTCAACTGGAAGGAAAAGTCCTGCAAGAGTAGGGCATCTGTGACATAGCTTTTCCTGTGATTACAGGTGGACTTAAGCTTCTCTCCTTCAGAAGGCCTGCCTTCCTCTGATGCTCACTTGCTGTTCAGAGCCTCCCCGAACTCCCTCTGTGCTGTCCGTGCTGTGGACAAGAGCGTTCTCCTCATGAAGCCAGAAGCTGATCTGTCACCTGCCTCTGTAAGTTCTTAGTCTACAGAATAAATCAAAACTTGGCAAGTGCAGCCCAGTGCTGGAATGGAAACAGGGAACAGTCCCTCTTGTCAGGGGTGACACAGGAAAGCTCCCCTGTGCCATTTCTCATCTTCCTCCAGCAGGCAAAAAGGTGAGAACTGGCCTCCAGTTGTTTCTTAGGGGTTTTGTGTGACTGTAGGGATGGAAATTAGAAAGCTTTCCTAAAGGTCCTACTTGTCTTGGCCAGAGCCAAGCATTGCTGTGTATTTGATGATAATTTTTCAGTTACTCTCTCCACCCATGGAGTAATTTTCTCAGATTAGTGCCAGAGTTTATTCCCCTTTTTCCAAGCAGAAAATGACTATCGCGGAGTAGAGACAAAGTACTACAGATGGTTTAGCCAGTGTAATTTTTTACATATTTGAGCTATAATACCCAGAGTAACATGCAGTCCATAAAAAATGAGACAGTATCTTCAAATTTTCATACCTTTTTTGATTCCTAAACTCCTGTTGCTCCCACCACAGAGAGGATCATGGCAATATGGATGTATATGCTCATGATGTGACTGCTGTGATGCTTTCATCCAACTTCCTGAGTTGTGTTTTATAACAGTGGAAAATAAAAATGCCAAATACTTTGTCTCTTTCTGCCTAGGTGTATAACTTGCTGCCGGTGAAGGAATTGCATGGCTATCAGCATGATCTAAACATGCTCTTTGAGGATCCCCTGGACAATTGCACTCCCATGAAGCAAATAGTTGTGGATGGGATCACCTATGTTCCAGTAACAGGGAGGAATGAAGACGACACTTATAGCATCCTAAAGGTATAACCCTCTTGTGTGGTTAGGGAGTGGAGTGGGAGAATGACTGAGAATGCCTAAGCCTTCTGTGGCATCATGCAATGTCACAAGGGAAGGGTTTGTGAATCTGAATGATCTGACACTAATTTTTATCCAGAGGCACGCTCAGTGAGAGTCATAGACCTTACTTGTCTTGCCAGCTTTGCTCTGCTGGAAAAGGAAGCAGTCTCAAAGTTTTCTTCTCACAGGAAAAGCTTTGAGGTTGACTTGAAATGACATTCTAACTGAGGATAAATAATTCCATGCCATTAGTTACCTTGAATAAATCAATATGCCCTTGAGCTGCACTGTCGTCACAGACATTTCCTTCCAGAGAGAAAACTATATCTACTCCCTGGCTCATCCTGACCCCTAGACTAGACTTGGACTGGAACCTGTGTCCCAGAAACAGAGGGGATATATCCTTTGGTCTCTCTGAGCCACCCAGACACTCAGACCCAAGGTCTGGGGGATTGTGTCAAGGTCCAATCCACACACAGTAGCAACTTTTCCATTTTGAGACAGTCAGGTCTGCTGTGTAAACCTCAACAGGATTCAGCAATAAAAAAATGTGTTTGGTTTCTCTCCCATAGGCTATGGGTTTAAAGGTCTTCACAAATACCAGGGTAAGGAAACCTTGGTACTGCAGCCCTGTAAATTACGGCTACTCCGTCCTTCCAGAAGCTGGCCTTGCAGCAGGCGCACCTGGAGCACCTATGTATGCAATGAGGACAAGTGGTAAAGGAACTGGGTTTTGCTATCACTTCTCTTCTGAACGGAGAGCTTGTTTGTATTTCAGGGTGAATCCTTAAACAAGAGCTGGGGTTGGGAATTGAAACCTTGGAAAGTAGTATTGAACTGATGCATTCACAGATTTCAGGTTCTGTTTGGGTTTTACTGGGTTCTGAAGGTCTACAGACAAACTTTGATAACTCCACATTAGAAGTCAGCAGAACCAGGCAGTTTTCAAAGACTCTGGCAGAGCAGAGGGTATTATTCTGCTGCTGAATTCTCTCTGAAAGCCTAATGAATTCATTAGGCTTTTACAGTAGACTCCTTTTCCCAGATTATCATTTAAAGAACCTCCAATACCATTTTCAGGCTGTTCTCTGACATTGAGCCAGTTTTATGTAGGGTCAAAACCACGAAGTGGGTGAAAAATTTTTCAGTGATAAATTGGTAGACCTTGGGAATGATAAGATATGTGTGGTAGAAGTTCAGTCTGACATGGACCCATTCTATTTCTAAGGGCTATCTCAACTCTAACTCTGTAACTGTTTGGGCAACAGAATTGGCCTTACCATTCTTCATAGTCTCATATAAAGGGAAATATCTGAGAAATTACAAGTTATTCTATATGGATAACTGATTCAGAGTTTTCCCTTGGCACAAGAACCTGTGCTTTTGTAGATGTCCAGTTTGAAAACAATTTCAACTTCTGACACAAGTTGCTAAGATACAGGATAGATGCTTTTTAAATATTGTAAACTGAAATAGGCAGCAGTAAGAAGACTGAAATACCACAAGAGACAAATAAAAGCAAGCCACCTGTCACTTGCTAGGAGGTATGTGATATACCTCTGATAGATTTTTTCAATTGAACCCTAAGACCTTCTTGGGTTCTGGAGGTGCCTGTTTCACAAATAGTAGGAATATTTGTTAGCTACACAATTGTTATCCAAATGCAGAAATTAATTTAACCAAAGTAAAGATGACCAAACTAAGAATTTTTCTTGTGTATCTGTTTGGATACATTTTTCTTTCTGATTGTAAAAGCCAGGCAAAGCAAGTCCCACCCACCCATCTTCGTTTTCCAGTTTTTCAAAACCGAAGTAAAACAGTTTTTTTACCAAATTTCATCCCAAACACAGAATATTCCATTGAGAATAATTTTTGTATGTGAAAACTTTGTTTTAGTCAAAATAGTCCTTTTTACCCTTCCCAAATTTCAGCTACATGTTTTTACTTTGAGCATCTTCATCCTAGTTCTTGAGGAGACCATAGCTTTGGCAGGAAGGTGGTTTTCTGAGTCACAATGACCCTGCAAAAAAAGCTGCAACAGAGGGATGTTCGATTGCTAGCTGGCCTGTTAGGATGGAGGAGATGGTGACATCAAGGCTGTACCTAAAAGGGAAAAGGCTGTTTGCACAGAAGGTCCTAAATAAGTGTTTGCTCTAAATACTTTTTTTAAACATTGTAAAGTGCTGCCCTGCAAACTTTGAGATCCTCTGGATCCTCTTTCCAGCAGTAAATAATGGAAGACTAGGTCTTCTTGCTAATAAGCACTGAACCTGAAACTTCGCTGCTGTTGGTACTGGTGCTCTCTACAGCCACAACAAGCATCTACTGCTGATTGCCACATAGATTGACACTTTTAAGACTGAAGCATGATGCTGATACATGTCTTACTTGTTTGGAGTTATCAGTAGTTGATTTTTTTTCCATCTCATGACATTCAGGCCTTCTGGGAGATACAATTTATGAGACATCAAGCAGTCCTGCAGTGGTGACAGAGACAGTCCGAAAGTATTTCCCAGAAACCTGGATTTGGAGTTTAGTACCTATAAGGTGAGTACCTTGGGCTAGTTCAT
>NW_020956440.1:0-8160 GCF_003031625.1 Empidonax traillii
TCCAAAGTGAAAGGGGCTGTTTTGTGGCTGGAAGAGTTTGCAGAGGTCTGATGGGAACTGGGAGGGTGGAGATAATTGAGGGGGTTTAGAGCTTTTCCACCCATGGCATCAGGGGTTTCACAGAAGGAACGGGAGATAATTCATCTTCCCTGGGCACTGACAATGCCCTGCAAAGGCTCTGGAGCACAAAACTGCAGCAATAATGGGATGCTTTGTTACTTTGGCTCAGTGCAGAGCTTAAAACCCCACTTTGTCCCCCAAAAAGCTGCATTTTGGCACCTCTAAGGTCACTGTTCCTCAGCACAGGAGGGGGCTTTGTCAGTCCTGTTTGGGGGGGTCCTGGCTGGGGTTGCAGAAGTTTCCAGGGCCTGTTCCTGAAGGCAGGGATGCTCCGTGGTGGGGGAGGGCTCTGCCTCTCACCTCACTCTGAACTGCCAGGGTGTGCCCAGCTTAATTAGCTTTTCATTGAACTAATCTAATTTTCATGTGATTTTGTTGGAATTAGTTCTCCTCAAAAGGCTGAAGTTTATAAAAAATAAAGCTGCTCTGCAGTGGAGGGAGAGCGAAGGTACCAAAAATCCCATGCAGGGCCTTGGACCACATTAAACATTCCTGTTCCCAGGCAGGAGGGAGGTGCTTAAAAAGCCACAAAAACTGAAATGAAGCTTTAAAATAATGATTATATTGGAGGCTTGTGCTGCCATCCATTGTGCTTTACCTGATGGGGTAATTACCACCGTTACAGAACATTTTAATTACAACACTGAGTCAAACTTGTGCAGCTCCTGAAAGCACCTGACTGCAAAAACTGTATTATGTATGCAAGATACACTTTTTCTACTCATATTTTCCTCCCTTTATATTTTGCTGTTAACAGAGACCAGTTGCTGCTGTCACATCTCCTGCTTGTTTACAACTTTCGAGGTTTTTCCAGCGTTGTGTGTGTGGTGGGAAAGAAATATTTTCTTTTCAGACCTATTAGATTATCAATGGACTCTGGTTTTTATAAACCTGCTTTTTAAATGTAGCTGGGCAGAGAAACTCTTTGATGCAGTGGCACTACAGACTGAGAGGGAGGAAACTGCAGATTGGAGTCACTGAGCAGTTTGATGGAGGTTTTCTCAGGGTGAGATTGGGAATGATGCTGAGCTGCAAAGGCAACTTTGGAGAACAGGAGTGTGAACAGCTTTTCAGAGCTGAGACAGTGGGGTTTGGGATGAAATGATACCCCCCTGCTCTGCAGCTGGCTCTGAAAAGGGCAGTGTAGAGGATAAATCAGAATCAGTTCTGCATGGCCTGGGAAATCCTGACTGGCAAGGTGTGCAAAGCCCTGTGCTCCTCCAGCTTTTCTTTTTGCTGAGAAATTAAGTGAATTTTGCCATTTTTGATGGTTGTCCTTTTGGTTTCAGCCTGGGTTCCTGATCATTTTTTGCCGTGAGTGCCTTGCTTGGGCTTCCAGCCTTCCCCTCCCTCTGCCCCACACCCCCAGAGCTGCCTCTGCCAACCCAGCCCCACCTGCAGCCACATTTACAGCACAGCCTGGGCACAGAGAGAGCCCTGGGATGGGACAGGACCTTGGTGCTGAACAGCAGGGGAAACCCAAGGCTGGGCAGTCCAAAGTGCTGTGGGGCTGCAGGGGGAGCAGAGCAGGGCTCAGGGGAGCTCTTGCCGTACAATATTTATCCTCAATATTTATAAATTGGTATTCATGGGCCCATGCCTGTTCTAGGGAGAATATCATGTACCACTGGTGCTTCTCTTTGATGTTTCTTTAGTCTTCAAGATCAAAATCAACCTTGTGGCAAAAAAAACCCCAAAAAAACCCCACACCATTCTTTGCAAAAAGTCCTCAACCACTTGTGAGAAACAGTTGGGTTTCCTCACCTGGGTGGTGGGAGCTCAGCACCCCACACCAGGCTGGGGGAGCACCTCCCCCTGCTGCAAACTGCCCAGCAAGGAGGGGATGGATAGACCTGGTTTGCATCTTAAAAAGGCCGTTTTTTGGCCTGAAAACCAAGGAGCTGGTGCTCCATTTGCCTCCTTGCTGTGCAGGTGGTTGGGTAGGTCCGTGGTGAAGATGAAGGAGCCCGGACAAGGGTGTGTTGTGTCAGCTGGGGGTGTTTGGGAGCCCTCAGTGGGAACTCCTGAGTGGTGATGATGAAGATGAGGCAGCCAGATCCCTCCTGGGCTGGATGCAGGGATGGAATGACCATGTTCAGGAAGCAGGAGATGAAAGGAGAGGAGGGAGGTGGTTGCATTTATGGACCCACAGAGTGGTTCCCATTGGAAGGGACCTCAAAGGTCAGCAGATCTCCTGGGGAACAGGGACAGGAGGAGAGGGAATGACCTCCAGCTGTGCCAGGGGAGGGGCAGGGGGGACATCAGGAGGAATTTCTCCCTGGAAAGGGTGGTCAGGCCTTGGCAGGGGCTGCCCAGGGAGGTTTGGAGTGCCCAGCCCTGGAGGTGCCCAAGGCAGGCCTGGCCGTGGCACTCAGTGCTCTGGGCTGGGGACAGGGTGGGGATGGGACACAGGGGGGATCCATGGGCTGGCAGGGCTTTTCCAACCTCAGTATTCTGGGATTTTTGTTCCAATCCCTTGCCCTGGGCAAGGAAGGAATAACACACAGACCCTCACACACGGGCAGGACAGTAATTCCAGCAGATTCCCTGAAAGCAGGGACACCTCTGGCCATGGAGTGTCATTATTTGTTCATGACTTGCTGCTTTATTGACATGGAAAGCTGTTCTGGAGAGCAGCTGATACAGGTTTTGCAGTTGAGTTTTTGGCTGCATGGGGTTGGTGTGTGATGAGAATCTCACCTGATGGGCTGGAAAAGATGCCTCTGATATTCTGTTCTTTGTTACCTCTCTGGAAGGTTCGAATTGCGCTTGGGAAAATGAGGAACAAAAATATGCACAATGACTCCATTAACTCCCTGGCAATTACACTCCAGCTCTTTTCAGGATCACTGTGGAAAATGAGCTCCTTCAAGCATGCCTGAAACCCAGCAAGTTCTTTCCTAAGAAATTAAGGAAGAGGTTGGCAAAAAGGAGTTGTTAAATCCATCACACCATCATGAAACAAGATTTATAGTTGTGCAGTTCATTGTGGGAACGTGATTCTGTATCTCGTGGTTTTACAGGGAAGGGGTTGTGTTCAAAATCCATAGATTTTTTTTAGGGAGATGGATCATGGACCTGTTTTTGGTGGAAATTAGGTGTTGGTTTGAAAGTTGCCCAGTTCCATTCAGTGCTGTGGAAACTTTGATGGCAAAGCAGCAAATAATTATTTTGGGTTGGGTTTCACATTTCTGTTCTTGGTACCAGCACAAAGTAAAGGGTTTGGGGTCTTCTAAGGGAAAACTTCAGTGCAATCTGCTTCCCATTCCTTCTTTGGATCCTTTGACTTCTTCTGCCTGGAGTTTTCCAGGCTGTGGAAGGGGTTTGTCCCGTTCCAAGCGTCCACATGGCCTGGGTGCCTGTGGCAATCCCACAGGGAGAAACTGAGGAGGATATTTCTGGGACACAGGAAAAAAAATGGAGAGTAAATGGCTCTGTATTTTAGAGTCTGCAGCGTTGTAATCTTTCCCCACTGTGAAAATCTCACTTAAAAGTTTCATGGGAACATCTTCCCCTTAAACACGAGTCCTCACTTTAGCTTTTACTGGGGGTATTAAAAATATGTGTAGGAACAAATAACACTTGGTGGCTGCTGTAGTAGCTGTTAAGCAGAAAAAATCTGGATGTGGATGCTGATGGTTTGCAGATACAGAAATTGTACCACCTGCTGCTGGAAAACGCGGAGAGTCCATGAATATTATGGGAACTGCTCTGACAGCTGCTGGAAGGGGAGGGCTGGGAGCAGCTGCCTGCCAAGCAGAGCAGTGAGAATATCAGGGAGGCATCAAAGCTCTCTAGGAAACAGGAGCTCAGCTCTGCACCTCGATAGAAACATGTCCAAAATCATGTTAAAAGAATGCAGAAAATGAATTTGACTGCCTGTTTTCTATGCACAGGAGCTTGCTGAGCTCAGTAATGCCTTTCCCAGAGGTTTCTGCACCTCTGCAGCATCCACACAGCGTGTGCCTGTTGTGCCAGATAGGAATTGCCAGGACAGTCACCCCTGGGTGCTCCCTTGGCCTCACCCATTGCTCTTCCTGCACCGTTCCTGACCTGCAGCACCTCGGGGTGCTCTGGGCTGGTCAGGTGAGCTGCTCCCCAGAGCCCTTTGATGCATTTCAGAGCAATCCCCTGCTAATGAACACCTAAACTGCTTCCACTCTTAATAGGATAAATCGGTGTTTTCTTGATTCTTATGCACAGTTTATGGTAATTTCAAGCCCTACAGAAAGTGGCTCTTTCCATGAACAAATCGGGATAATTAGCTGTAGATAGTTATTATGCAAATTTAGCAATCTGCACCTTTGAATGGGAGTGGATGAGCAGGTTGAGCGTAATGCCCGAATTTGGGATGCAGATGGAAACCCGGTGGAACCTGCCCAGGGTGTCTGGGCTCGGGATCAGCTGCGGGGATGGATTTGGGAGGTGAGCCCATCCCCAGGGTGGGTGTCCCTGGGTGGGTGTCCCTGGGTGGGTGTCCCTGGGTGGGTGTCCCTGGGTGGGTGTCCCTGGGTGATTCCAGCAGGCACTTCCCACACCAGCTGTGAACAAAACGGCCCCAATTCCAGAGGGGAGCGGATGAGCAGTGTCATAGTTAATATTTTGCTAATTATGGAGAGAGGGGAGCTCTAACAAGCTGTGCTGCACAGCTCCACTCCTGCTTTTCCACTTCCCAGCGTGGATGGGGCAATAAAAGGATCGGGGGCTCGTTCTGAGCCTCAGGTAATTAGTGACTCCAGCCAAGGGGTCTGGGGGTTCCCCTGCTGGGCTGCCCTGATTTCGGGGCCCTGGCTGGGCTTTGTCAGAGGCTCTTTGTGCTTTGAGCAGAGCAGGGACAGCGCTGGGGCTGGAGGAAGCGTTTGGGCTCACACAGAGGCCGTGCCTGAAATAACTATTGTATTTCAAAGCGTGTCGTTCCATCCCTGTCACTCCTCCTGCCTTGGAAGAGCTGCTGGGAAAGCCCTGGTGGGGCTCTTTTTTGACCAAAAGCTCATGTCAGTGACATTGCAGGGTTTGGGCAAGTACTGATCTTCTGAGGTTTGTTTCGAAAAATCCCATGTGGACAATATTCAGTTTTAATGCTTTGATCCCATATCTTTTCATTTAGGTTTCTTTGGTGATTTTTTTTTTTTTTTAACAGACACATAAATACCATCAACATGGTATTTACGAAATGGAGGGGAATGTTCACCTCAGAGTTCACCACAGGACACCTCGTGGATCTGCTCTGGTTTGAAACCAAACATGCTGAGAAATATTGAGAAATCCAGCTCCCAGCCATCTCCCACTGCTGGAGCCTGTGGGGCTGAGCAGGTGGTGATGTTGAGCAGGCTGGACCCCCAGGAGGAGCACTCTGTGCCAGTGCCCTGCCCCGTGGGTGTGTTCTTACCCTCATTTCTGTGGTATCAGCACTTGGTTCATCTGGGCTGTCTCAGCATCGTTGCTGCTCTGAGTAACCAAGAGCTGACTGTTAATTAACACCGAGCACGGTGATTGAGAGCAACCTGCTTGAGATGGTTCCTGTGAGGGGCCTCCGCTCTGCTCCTGCTGCCACACAGTTGGTGACTTCCAGAATCCAGGGATGGTTGGGGTTGGGGTTGGAAGGAACCTCTGGAGAACACCTGATCCACCCCCAGCTCGAGCAGGGTCACCCAGGGCAGGTCACAGGATCACACCCAGGTGGGTTGGAATCTCATGGGAAGCAGACCCCACAACCTCTCTGGGTACCTCTTCCAGGGCTCTGTCACCCTCACAGTAAGGAAGCTTTTCCTGGGGCGTGGGGAGCTCCTGGATCATTCCCACCTCCTCCACCCAGGGGTGGACCAGCAGCTCCTCCGCCCAGGGATGGACCAGCAGCTCCTCCGCCCAGGGATGGACCAGCAGCTCCTCCACCCAGGGATGGACCAGCAGCTCCTCCGCCCAGGGATGGACCAGCAGCTCCTCCGCCCAGGGATGGACCAGCAGCTCCTCCACCCAGGGCTGGACCAGCAGCTCCTCCACCCTTCCCCTGTTCCCTCACGGCCATCGGGCTCCGCACCAACACCAGCTTCATGAATTCAGAATAAAAATGCCTTATGATGTTGCCCCTCAAAACAGAAGGGAAATCAGATGGATGTAGGATACAAATGAGGGCAGGACATCACAGGCCCGTGTTTCTCTGAGGAGGACAGAGCAAGTTCTATTTACATTGTGTGCCACGTGCCCTGACTGTCAATATTTTGAAGCCGCTCCACAGACATGCTGAAACCTCCACCTGAACTTTGTCAAACTGTATTATCAGTCAATCTTTTGATTATCATTTGGGGGGGGAGGAAAACCCCACATTTCCATAACAATGGCACTTAATGACCGGAGATGGTGAAAATTCGAGGTCTAATTTTATCCCTGGAGATGAAGATGCGACTTCTTCTCCGGCTAAACATTTGCAACTTGTTTTCAGCAGAGATGTTGGTGGCGAACAGATGGCCCTGTCCCTCCATCCATATTCATGAGTGCATTGATTTCATTATGCCTTTCCCCTAGGAAACTCAGCGTTTCAGCTTTTATAAGTCTGCCTGGCCATCAAATTGAGCAGTCAGGAGCCCTCTGTCACAGCTCTGTTGCTGTAGAAATTGGGCAAAGTATGGGAGAGGCTTTTAGCACTTTTTGTCTTGACTTTTATCACCCAAACACCTGTTGTTTTGGGGTGGCAAGCTGAGATTTTTTTTTTTATCAGGTGTAACATATGTTGGCTTTGGGGGTGGATCGAGTGCCACGTTGGTTTGAACTGACTGGCTTTAATTTCGGGCTGTTTTGATAACGTGTGGAGGGTTCAGACCCACGGGCAGGAGCTGCCAAAACCTCTTTGGGGAAATCAGTCGTGGGGATTCTCTGCTTGATATATTAATTGCCCAGGATAAATCTTACAAAAGCAGCGCTCCCTCGGATCAGAGAGGGAAATAAAACACACAGACAGCACCGCAAATCCAATTTGAAGGGTCTTTTCACCCAGGGAAAAATGATGTTAAGCACTTGTGAAAGCTGAAAATGTTTGGAGGATTTATTTTTTTTTAATCAATTTAGGTTCTGTGTGAAATTTTTGATTTTTTTTTTCCCTAAAGTTTTGTCCAAAGAGAAAAAAATTCTTCCCCCCCCCCCCCCTTTTTGCCCCTTTCCCAATAGCATCTAATTGCCCAGGTGAGGATACCCAGTGCTGATTTAAATAATGACACGGGGCTTTTTATCTGCAATGTTTGTGCTTTCCCAGGGTGAAGCCCACGAGGGCTGGGAGCCCACTCGTGGGTGCCCTGGGTGGGACTGACTGATGGCAGCTCCAGCATCCCTGGCCCAGCCCCGCATTCAGGACCCACCTCTTCTTTTAGGGCCAGTTCAGCAGCTGCTCCTTCGATTTGCAAAACGGGGTTTGGTTCTAAAGAAAAGGCCGAGACCGAGGGGATTCCGGAGGTTTGGGACTCGGGCTTGCTTTTATCTTCCTCTTTTTGTCCCTTCCCTCCTTTTCTTTCGGGCCAGAAGTATTTTTTGTGAGCTCTTCAAAAGCCGGGCTGCTGTTGTACCCAAAGAGCCTTAAAAGTGCCATTTAAATTCAGATCTTTCGCGGAGCTTAAAGGGAGAAAAGTTTTTAAGACGTTTCCTGCTTGGACATAATCGATCAGCACTGGGGGATGGGGGGAGGAGGAAAACCCAGAAATGCTCTTTTGGGGCCACTTGGTGAAGCCAAAGGAAATTCCAGCAGCCTAACGTGACAGTTTGGGCTGTCAAGTGAACTCAGGCAGTGTTTGACCATGACAACAGAGCTTCCACTTGGCTGTTTTGCTGCTTTTCTCAAAGTAAAAAATAGGGTCAATATTCTCCTGTTTGGTTTATGTGATCAAAAATACAGTTTAATTAATCAAATGAGCACAACCACCATTTTTTTTTTTTTTTTTTTTTTTTTTTTTTTTTTTTTTTTTTTTTTTTTTTTTTTTTTTTTTTTTTTTTTTTTTTTTTTTTTTTTTTTTTTTTTTTTTTTTTTTTTTTTTTTTTTTTTTTTTTTTTTTTTTT
>NW_020956440.1:8608-82785 GCF_003031625.1 Empidonax traillii
TAATATATTTAATCAAGGGAGGTAACTGGTAATAGAGAAATAAATCATTCGTGCATATAAATAGCAGGGCTCCCACGAGCGTGGGAAGCCAACAGGGAAAATCTTTGGGGCTCAATTGTTTCCTCTGGCCCCTTTTTGCCCGTGTCAGTGGAGCTGAAAGCCCTGAGATGTTTTGTCAAAGGGCAAAATGGGGGTTTTTCTGTACCCAGTGTAGCAGAGTGTCCTGCCAGGTATCCATGGCCAGCTGGGGCATGTTTTATCCAGCCCCCTGAGGATCCAGCGTGTTCTGATGTGAGAAGTTCACTGCCTCTCCAAATGTCAGCAGTCAGGTTGCCTGAACAACCCTAATTTTCCCCCTTTCATCTCCCTCACTGAGAACAAATGAAGAGGAAGGTTCTGAATTGTTGTTTTATTTTTGCTTGTTTTACTTTTACCATGTCATTTTATATTTTTATATTTATCCTATATTGTGTAGATTACTTTGCTCTATTGATTGTTGTGTGGGATATCATGCATATGATAACACAACACAAGAGGATTTCTCCCAGCAGTCTGTCTCACACAACTGGGGCTCACTCTCTGCTCCCAACTACTCCAAAGCAGTTCAAGTTCCCATCAAGGGCATTTCCCCTGCACTTGAACACCTGAGACACTCCAAACCTGTAAATCTTTTGACAAAACACCCCCCACAAACTTAGTGTGTGTGCTCTGCAGGAGTGTTTTCATCTGCAGTTTGCAAATCTCTCGGGGGGGCAGAAGCAGCAGGTCCCAGTTCCTGGGATTGTCCCCTTTTCCTGTCCCCCCTTCCCTGAGACCCCACTAATTAATACTCATGGTTATAAACTATTTGCAGGAATTCACCACATAAAATGAGGCAGTGGGTGATGCTCCCTATCAGAGGGATCAGGGACAAGGAAAACTGATTTACCCAGAAGGGATAATCCCACACCTTTTATCCAGTGTCCAGAGGGTCAGTTTGCTAATTAATCAGGCACAAAGAGTTTTCTTAAAAGCTGCCTGTTCTAGGTTATCTTTCCCACTTGAATGAAGTTATTAAGTTTAATTCAAAGATTTTTCAAAGTGGTTTAATGAAAAATTAATTTCTAGGAAAGAAAGGAGAGAAAAAAAAAAAAAAAAGAGAGATGGCAGGTCATAAATATGAGATAGTTCCCATCTGTTCATGGCCATGACTCAGGGCTGTGTGCACACACCTGGATGGAAGATGAATAACCTGAAAGTCCTGCCAGCAGAGCTTTTTAGCAGGTTGGGATCAGGCAGGAGCCTGCTCAAGGTCGTTCAGGATTCCCATAAAATACCAACCCATTAGGAGTGACATTTTGGTGGTGCCAACTGCCTCCCTGGGAGCATTAAGGTGAGGGGGCAGGACTGCAGTGGCCTGAAACAACCACTTGTGGAATGCCCTGGAAATTGGAGGGGTTTGGGGCTTCTTGACCTGGATTTAATGTGCTGGAAGTGCCCCATCCCTGGAAGTGTCCAAGGCCAGGCTGGAGCAGCCTGGGCTGGTGAAAGGTGTCCCTGCCCAGGGCAGGGGTGGCACTGGATGGGCTTTGAGGTCCCTTCTACCCCAAAGCAGTGTGTGATTCCATGATAATAATAAGGGGAATTGTGTGTGGAAGTGTTGGAGATGTGCAGAACAGGGACAGGCAGTACAGGCTGAGGGTTCCAGGGTTTGTTTCCTCTTGTCCTGGTGAAGCTCTGCAGTCTCTCTGTGCTTTGTAACCTGTGCTGACCCTCCTTTGGGTGGAAGGCACAATCCTCTGCTCTCTGAGTTTTAAATGCACAGAAACTGCTTTCCTGAGGCAGCGATTCCACGGGTAGAAATCAAGGAATTCCATAAAAGAGCTGCAGAAACTTGTTTCCTGCATGCCCATCCCGTTTCTTAAAGCAGCATCCCCAAATTTGGGGACGTTCCCTGGAATCCCAAGGCTTGGTCACACCTGGGCTGGCTGATCAGCCCCTTCCCACTCGCAGCAAACAAGGCCAAGCCAAAGCTGTCTGCCAGACCCTTTGCTAGACTTTCCCCCTGTGTGTGAGGAGGGGGGTGGCAGGTCCTGTGCTGTGCCCCTCCCCAGAGTGGGAAGATGTTGTTCTCCCTGGCATATTGTGCGTGGGAGAGCGGGGAAAGGAACCAGCCACAGAACTGAAATGGCATTTCGAGTGTAACAAATCTCTCCAAAGGCATCTCTGGTTAAGCAGATGTGGGCTAAATAATTTAAATTCTCTGCCCCCTTCAACACAGAAAGGGCAGAAGATGTGGAAGTGCTTTCAGTTTTGTGAAATCTGGAAGGAGGAGGCTCTGAAGGGACTTTGGTTTGCTGTGTCATGGAATAGAATCGTGGACTATCCAGGGTTTGAAGGGACCCACCAGGATCACCAAGTCCAGTGACAGCAGAAGTGGTGCTGGCTGTGCTGTCAGGCCTGGAAAGTAATGATTGATGTGTGGAAAAAACTCTGCTTTATAAACTTTAAAGGTTTTTAATTTGGTTTTGTTGGTTTGGCACTCTCATTCCTCTCTCTGGAGACAGAAAGGAAAAGCACAGGGAGGGGAGTGACCTTTTCCATGATGGGGGAATTGAATTGGAAGAGGTTTTATCCATCTTTGTTAATTTTTGGGATGTCAGAGCATTGTGTTAAGATTTCTTGCAAGGTAAAAGATGATCAAAATCCTGTTAGGCCTGGAATGCACCACCCTGGGCAAGCCTTGAGTGATGTCCTGGTCTTTGTGGGCTCAGGAGGAGGTTTGGGAGGTAAAGTTTTCAGTGAGGAAAGCTTTTGAAGAGACTCTGTGGAATGTTTCTCCATGGAAATCAAGACAGGCTGAGTGCATTGCTGGTGGCTTTATTCCCGTTCAACTCTGTCCCAGCAAAAATAAAAGCAGCTTCTGGTATTGCATCCTCATTTACAGGGCAATAAAATTCCAGGGAAAAGCAGCAATGAGTCATAAAAGTACAAACAAAGCAAATGCCTCTCCTGGGAGGGGTCCAACCACCAGAGACTGTTTGGAAGGAGAAGTGTTTGGCTCGGGAGAAGTGCAGGGTGGTGACGTGACAAAAATCAATGGACATGAAATGAGGTAATACAGGTGGAAGTTTTCCCCTCTGGGCGCTGCCAAAGGGCTTCAGGGGCAGAATTTTCCCAGGAAACTTTCCATCTGATGCTGCTGATGGTTTTTTATGGTGATATTAATTTATATTTTGGTAACATCAAGGTGACATCTCCCATGGGCTGTGACCACACAGCCTGCCAGGTGGAGGGTGCTGACAGGGGAGTTGGGTTTAGGGGTAGTTTGGCTGTACCTCTAAGCCCAGGGTGGAGCTGACTCTGGGAATGTGCTCCCTTAGCTGGATAAACCCTCATCCATCCATCCCTCCATCCCTGTGATTCATTCTGCTTTCCCAGCACAGTCAGGCTGTGGTGCAGTGGTTTGTGTTGGAGCTGTTCTTCCAGCACACACTGGTGTTCAGCTGGGGAGTGTTTGCAAATGATTGAACATTTTAATCTCCCTCCTGCCTTCCCTCTCAGGGGTTCCAGTGATGTGCATCCAGCAGCAGCCAGAGGACTCTGACCCCAGAGGGATTTATGGGGTGTGGAACGAGGCATCCCCACTGTCATTGCTTTCTCATCTTTATGTTCTCCCACTGTATCCTCATCTCACTTCATCCTGGGCTGCTCTGAGACAGCATTTCCAGCAGTGGAAATGGGTTTGTGCTTGGTTTTACCTTCGTTTGCAGGGCTGGGAACAAGAACTCGGGGCTCCCTTCCCAAACAAGGACACGTTGCCAAAAGGAGAGGCTTCAAAATGCAAATCAGCAAATCCCCTCCAGCCCCCCCAAATGATGGACTGTCCTGGTCTGCGTGGGATAATTGCAGGCTTTCCTCCCCTCTCCCATCCTGGTATTGTTCTCCTGAGCATCACCTGGCACATCTTTGCTCTCCTGACACTTCTTCTTAGTGCACAATTAGAATTACAACACCTTTTGCATTATCCTCTGAAAAGCATTTGATATAATTAAAGGGCTGGACTCGCTCTGAAATACCAAAGTTTTGGCAAGAAGCAGAGTTCCAGCTGAATTGTTTTAAGGCAGATTATGCTGGCAGGTGGGGCTGTACATCAGGTTGGAGAAGTGGGACACGTTCCTTGTTTGCTGTCAGCTTTCCTTCTGTGCCTGATGCAGAGTTGTCTGATTCCAGCACTGGAGTGGGAAGCCTTGGTTTAGGAGTCTGTGTTCCAGTGAAATGACAAATGTTTCTCCCCTAGTTACTCTGTTGCCTTTGCTGTGATTTGAGGCAGAGAAATGGATTAATTATTGGGAAGGGTGACAACTGCAGCCCGTGCAATCCCATCCTTGTCCCATGGAGGCAGCTGGTTCCTGTTGGGATGCTGGGCTGGAATAAAGGAAACCAGCCAGGTCCTAAAGCCCAGCATTCCCCCTGACCCTGCCAGAGCTGAAAGATGTTGTCACAGCCCTGTAAAATGTGACATCATACAGGAGTTCCAGCTTCCACTTGGAGATAAAATCAAGTTTCTGTCGAGGGGGGAATAAAAGGCTCCTCAGAATCACAATTGTAAAGACAATATAGCCAATTAAAAAGGAATAAAAACATCCTGTGGTGGTTAAGGCAACCTTAAAATTTACAAGGGCTGGGAGGAGAGCAGCCTTGGGCCTGGTTTTTGGCTGCCTGGGGCTGGCAGCTGGTGCTGGGGAATGCCTTGGGTACTGTTTTCCACCTTCTATGTCCAAGTCTTAGTGAAATGAGTTTTAGGTCCGATTTGAAGTCCTGGAAATCTTTATCATGAAGAAGGCAGAATTTATTAATAGGGGGTGGAGGTGGGAATGGCTGTATCAAGTGTCCCTGGAATCCCTCCAGGATGATCAGGTGGCCTTGTATCCATCTGATCTGGGGATCAACACAAAGGAAAGGAGAATTGAGGCACCCCTTCAGGTGCTGGGTTGTTTAATTTTTTTCTTTCACACAAGGAATCCAATCCCACCTTCCCATTCTGGCAGAATGGATTCAAAGGAACCCCGGGGTATTTGTGCTCAGAAAGCTGCCCTGGTGTCCTTTGGCTGCCGGAGGTGCTTCCATTTTCTCTGAGGGGGGAGTTGATGAAGTGTATTTTGCTGCAGTCTCAGCTGCCTGATAATTTAACTTCCCTTATCCCATTATGGTGCTAAGCAACATTCGAGGGGATCATGAGTTTTCTTTTCGCTGTGGGTGCCTGGAGAGCATGGACAGTCTTTATAATAAGCTTTAAATCTAAATAAAAAGTTAAGTATATAGCACTCTAAGTCTTCCCAGCACTTTAATAGATTTATTTGATCATCCTTTACGAGCCAGGCCAGCAGTTACGGCCTCGCTGGTACCGAGGGGCGAGGATGGATCAGCACAGGGAGGGACTTGCTGGAGTTGGGAGAAATGGCACTGGAGCAGGAGGGCAGTGGGACAATCTACCCCTCAATGACCCTGATTTGAATTAGCCCTCAGCCCTGCTTTGGGGCGGGTGTTGCTCCTCCTGAGGATCAGGCAGAGAGGGAATGTGGCATCCCACAGGGAAAACCAGCATCCCAGGCCCCCTGCTGGTTTTCCTCATGGCAGGATCTGGCTCTGCCAGACTAAATGAACTGTTGATTTGTCATCTAGTGGGGAGAGTCCCAAAAAGGTTTGGAAATGTGGTTCCCAACCTGCGTATTTCTCATCTGATTCCCACAGAATCCTCAGCACACCAACCACGGTGGGTACCTGGACAGGGTTATTTAATCACCTCATAAAAAAATGGAAACAGATACTTAATGAATCAAAGTGCGCTCAGATTAAATGATCAGAAATTCCTAGTTAATCACCAGAAAGGAAACTAATTAAATTACCATTCAGCTTTTATGGGGGCCTTGGGATGGTGAGCTGAAATAAGTCCCTTCAATCACTTTTTTCATTAGATGGGACAGGCATATTCAAGGTTAGTGAAGATAAATGGGATGTTCTTTGCTTGCTCTTGAAATTATAGTATTTAAATAGCATTTTATGCTTCATCACCTAACGCTAAAGCCGAGGTAGCTGCAGGGAGAAGCTGTGGCAGGGCAAGCTTAGCAGGGAGACATGGAGGGAAGGTGAGAACTGTGGGATATGAGAATCGAGATTTACAAGGCTTCCATTTAATTATTATGAAAATTTCTAATTGGTTGCCTTCAGGAACGAGGCAGATTAGGGATGCTGGAAGGGGGGGTGAGACGACAGCTCCTGTGTTGGCTCAGGCCCTTGGGGAGCAGCGGGAGGTTAAAGGTGGTGTGTGGTGTCCCACTGGCTCCGATGGCATCCAACCCTTCCCATACTGAAGGGGGGAAAGTTGTGATGGTGGATTGTGTTGAAAGTGCAGGATATTAGTAGCAAAAGAGCAAACTCCTGGTTTTTTTGGGGTGGCTCTGTGTCCTTAGGAGCCCTCAGTGCGGCTTTGTGGTGATGGAACCTCAGCAGGTGGGTCAGGTCCTGCCTGCCTTTGGGTTTGTCCTTGGCTTTTTATCCCTGTCATTTGTTCTAACACTGAAGGGAATGTTCTGTCAGGGTTCTCAGTGGGATGTCTGTGTGTCAGTGGCAGCAGCTCCTGCTGAGCAGAGGGGATGCTCCATCCTTCCTTCCTTCCTTTCCCCCACGGTGGGATGGAGCTGCACATGGGAATTTTCCTTCCCCTGGACTTCATCCTCGTGACCTTTCTGCTGTTGAGGGCTGGGAAACAAAGCTGCTGCAGCCCCAGGAGGGGCTCCCTGAATGGAAGGGAAAGCTCCCAGCGCTTCCAAGCCAGAGGTAAAACACTCCTGCAACATGTGAGGGCTCCTGCAGAGAGCAAAGGGGAGGGAATCTCACTTCAAGCATGAGTCTGCATATTTGGGTGTTCTTTTTGTTGTTGTTTTTTTTTTTTTTTAAAGGCAAACCTTTACAGGCTCACCAAAGTAACAAAAGATCCAGCGATATCCCTTCAGCTGCCTGAAAAGGGGGATTTTCAGCCCAAAGTGAAATCAGTGAAATCCTTTCACTTTCTTTCTTAGCTGTTTAACAACCATACCCGAGGTTTCTGACACCCAGAACTCGCTTGAAAAGTTAAGAAGAGGAAACTCAGCCGCAGGGTTTCAAAGCAGGGCGCAACCAAGTCAGGATAATCTAACTTTAAAATCGAGGGGCTTTTCACTCCCACTGAGCTTTTCCCACTAACGGAGATGCCGGAGAGACAGCAGGTCACTGAGATTCCTGGTTAAATGGGTGCAGTTTTACCTAACAAGAACAATAAATGGCCTTTTGTGGGGCATGATCGACTGTGACAGTATTTGCTATCTGAAGCCCACGGAGCCTTGAAGTGTTGCTGATTTTGTTTTCTATTAATAGGGGTAATTATGTTTACTCTGCCACTTGGGATCGTATCATCATGGAAATAATTAGTACATTTCCAGATACTTTGATAGATCTCAAAATTTCCTCTAAAAGCCTCGGAATACAAACACTGCAGACAAGAAAGGCGCTTAATTATATTATTGTTCAATTTAAATATATTTAGATCGGTATCAGCGTTGGGAGGGAGGTGGCACATGGGTTTGAAGCAGAGCTGAATATTCCTTGCTGAGATGGAGGAAAACACTGTCTCATGTTCTTCCAGCAGGGATAAAAGACCTGGAGGGAAACTCTGGGGCAGGACTGTCAGCTGGAGCCTTCCCACCTCCACCACCTCCTTCCCAGCCTGTCCCTTCCTGTAGGTTCAGGTGCAGGGAATGACTCCAGATGTTCATCCAGGTGCTGGCTCTGCCCTCTCACACCCCATTCTTTAGGGGGTGTCTGTTGTGTGGGGAGGATCCAGGAGTTACATCTTGACTCACCATTTCCTTGGGAGAGAATTTCTCTTTTTGTCTGCCTAGGAGGGATTCTGGAGATTTTTTTTTTCCCCCCTCATCTGTTCCTTTGCTTTGTAACCAGAGCAAAGTGATTCCCCAAGGGTTTGGGTGAACCCATCGTTCTGGTGACCAAGAGCTGAAGATATTTTTTTGGGGGGGGATGAGGGATTATCCATGATAATCCATTAAGCAAACTTCCCACCTGCTTCTTGCAGTGAGGAAAAAACTCTTTTTGGGTGTATTTTCAAACATCTGGTTATAAACCAGGATTTGTGTAGCCTGGCTTCCACGACCTCCTGAGTCCCTCTGTGGCTGTGCCAGGACACGCTTGCTCTGAGGACACAGAACCTCAGGAGTCAGTCATCAAAGCAGAGTTTTGCTTCATGATCTGATTTCTCACCTGGTTGGTGCTTTCCCTGGATTGGTGCAGTCTGACTTTGCTTCATTTTAGTCGGGAATGGTAACAATGGACTTCAGAGCATCCCTGAGGAGCTGAGTGGCTCTCTGCTGGTTTGGCATGTTCTGCATTTCGTAGCAGTGCTTGTTCATTAAGGCACTCATAGAGGCCTAAAAACGGTGATTTCTGTGCTACTGGTGTTGTGGAGGAGCCAAAAATAATCAGAGACCAGGAATACACTGTTCAAATCATTAGGCAAACAAGTGTTGATGCAGGTTAAAAAAAAAATAACTTGGATGTTCACCTGGCTGAGTTCCCGTGGTGGAAAACAAGAAACAACAACAAATACCCAGGAACAAACCCAAAGAGGGGGAACAGCAGATCCACGTCCCCTCAAACAGGCTCAAGGCTGTGGCTTGTGTTTGAGGCTTCTGATCCTGTAGTGATCAGGTTGTGTTATTTGGGGAATCTCCCACTACCCAGGAAGGCCTGGGGGGTCTCAGTTAAGGTGTGAGCAAAGGGAAGTGTGCAGCTACCACAAGTTTCCAAGGAGCTGGTGCTGGTGGTGGGGACAGTGCTGGGCTAAGGAGTTCATTAATTTTGTTCCAAGGCACCCACAGGGGCTTTAGGAAAAAATAATCCTGCGAAAACGAGGTGTTTGAAGATGATCTGCAGGGGCATCTTGCAGAGCAGTGGTGCCATATTCTGTTAATTACTGTTAATGATGCAGAGGTAGGTGAGAACATTTGCACATTCTATACAGATATATTGTGCTGTTGCTTTGCCCTCCTGCTCTGCAAGTAAGGTTTTAGTGAGGGCAAAAAGCAAATAAAAGATTGGAAGAAACAATTTAAGAAAAAAAAAAATTAAAATTGAAACATCCCCTAAATAATTTTCAATAGCAAGAGGTTTTGAAGAAATAAAAATGTTGCTCTTTAAAACCTGGAGAGTGGAAGTAACCTAGAAACACACATTTTGAGCAGAAATGCCTTGGGTTTTTCCCAAGGATAGGGATGCTCCAAGCAGTTCAGGGTTGCAGGATGCTCTTTGGAAAGGCAGGTTTTTCCCTTGGGTTGCTGCTTCCAGCCAGGAATAGGAAAAAGAGATTATTTTAAACAGTTATGTGCTAGAAGTGCCTCATTTTATTTTATATCTCCCATTCAGAAAAAAAAAAGACTTGCAGGGGAGTAAAACAGTTGACAAAATGTCACCTTTTCCAGCATTAAGGTAAGATGGGAAAAGCCTTTCCTTTGCACACACAATGTTAAATTGCCCACAGAGCTGGTGCCATGGGGCTGGTTTGTGTTGGGGTTGTTTTTAAAGCAAGAACTTCAGGCAGGTTTGGGTGCTGACTGAAAGTTTTCCTGTGGCACTGAACGCTTTTTGATAAGGAGGGTTTTGAAGGTGCCATCTGTGTGCAAAATACACTTAAAACACCTCGCCTTGCCTGGCTCCTGGTGAGGCACAGGTGCCACCTCCCTGGCAGGTGTGTCTGTGGGTGTGTCTGCACAGCTTTCCTGGCTCGTTTTCTGGGATCTTGGTGGGCTCTCCAGGCTGTCCCTGTGCCATGGGAGCAACAGGAGGTTTTAGGACAAAAGGGGGAAAGTCCCTGCTGTGATGGAGGCTGAGGCAGCTTCGCCAGGGCGGGGAAAGGAGCTCATTCCTCGTGGTTTAATGATATTTAAATGCTCTGGTGGTTCTGGTGAGTGAATGCATTGCAGGGCCAGTGTCTGAGGGGTTGCAGTAAAGCTTAATGGAGTTATTAAGTTATTAGTTTCATAAATGTCACCTTGTTATGAGCAGCCCAGGTGGGGGTGGTTTTACAAGGGGTTTCATTAGCTGGGCTATGCCGAGCTCTGTGTTTGGGAGCCCTGATTTTAACCCAAAGTGCTGCACATCCAACAGCTGCTCAGCACTCCCTTCCCTCTGCTGCACCACACAGGGGTCCAAGGGCCAAAAAAAACCCCAGCCTGGCTTCCCCCTCACCCTCTGGAGAGGCTGGAGGTGCTGCAGAGAGCCCAGGGTTGGGCAAATCCCAGCTCTCTTCCCTGCCCTCTCTCCAGCTCTGCCGAGGAGAGGAACACTTGAAACATCACAAGTCGTTCCATTAATTAGCTAATGCCTTAAAAAGTGCTTTGAAGAGGAAAAGCATTAAATAAATAGGCAGTAGTGATAATAGTATTTTTAATAAATAGGAGAGCACATTCCATAAGGGAGGTTCCCGTGGTGAGTGCCTTTCACTGTGTAATATTAGCAACTGAAGAATTAAGGGTCTTTCTCATGATAAAGGTCTTTTTCATGATCTCAAGATTAGCCTTTAGGCACTATAGAGAGGCCAGGCTTTTATTTTCCTCAAAAATAGTTTAAAAATGGAAGCGTTTTCCTATTTTATACCTCAGGAAGATGAAGGAGGGCAGCAGGACAATGGTCTGCACCACATGCCCCCTGCTCAGGCACATAATGGGGCTGGGGAAGCTTTTCTGGTCCTGGATTGAAATCCTGCCCAGCTGCCTTGGAATGAGATACAAAGGATAAAGAAATGTGGATCACAGTGATAAGGTGCTGAAGGGAGGCCCAGGCTCAGCAGTGGGAAAAGCAGTGATGTTATGTAAGTACATCATTTTAATTGAAAAGCCAAATGTCCTCACATTTCTGGGGGAACTGTGGTGGACTGTAAGGGAATACAAAAACTGAGGGCTTGCCATCCTCTCCCTGTGGAGATTGGATTGTCTCAGCAGAGCCAACAGGACTCGGATGAGGCTTTGGATCTCCCTCCTGAGCTCCGAGCGTGGGGATCTGAGCGTGGACTGCTCTTCCCTTCTCCAACTCAGTGCCCTCCTTAACTCCTGCCCAGCACAGTTTTGGAAGGGGAATTGCAGGCAGGAGGTAGCTCAGCCTTTGGAGAGAACTACTGGAGTGGAAGCCCTTCCAAAGAGCTGCTTTGCTGGTGCCAAGAGGCTCCTGAAGGGCCACGGGGGCTTCCTGGGAGGGCTCATGTGCCCCGTGGACAGGGCTGGAAGGAGGAACTGCGTGGGAGGAATCACAGCCTGCTCTGACTCCTAAAAATGTCCCTTTTGGGTTTAGCATTTTCCTGGAGCCCTTTCTGCAGCGTGTGCCTGGAGTTGTTTCGTTCAGGGAGATGTGTTGGGAGAAGATCCACTGCGTGTGTGTGTGTGTGGAAATGAGGCAGTGAGAGAGAAGAGGGTTTGTATTTGATTTTTAGCACTGGAATGATTTTCCCAAGGCAACTATCAAGAAAATCTGTGTTTTCTTGCTTAATATATTCTGAAAAATATCAGTTTAATCCTTTTTCTGGGTGTTATTTTCCCTCTCCCCTCTTTTTTTTTCCTTCCCTCTTTATCCCATTTACTACACAACACGCAAAAATAATCTGCACCAATCACAAATACATCACAAATAGCCCTGCATGGCCCTTCCCAGGGGGGGCAGAGCTCAGGGGGGGAGGTCACCCTTCCCAA
This sequence comes from Empidonax traillii, assembly GCF_003031625.1. Classification (NCBI taxonomy): domain Eukaryota; kingdom Metazoa; phylum Chordata; class Aves; order Passeriformes; family Tyrannidae; genus Empidonax; species Empidonax traillii. The sequence continues at coordinate 20,380 of NW_020956440.1, forward strand.
ACCTCCTCTGGGATCGCCGTGTCCACCCGTACGTGTGTCCTGAAGGGTCCAGTCCGGGGCTCAGGCTGTCCCAGGCAGCCCCAAAGACTCCACTTGTTTCAAATGATGCTGATGGTGCCCCATAAATCCAGTAAGGTGACCCAGGAGTGCTCATTAGGATTTATTGCAGCCGCACTTATTGTCACTTAACGGCCTAAACAAGAGGTGCCGGTTCCTGGAGCAGTAACAGTAAATTAGAGTTATGGAGAACACAAATGCCTCATTACAGCCAGTCAGGCTCTATTTCCCCTTTACAGCCACAACTGCAGGAAACATTGATTTTAATTTACGGATAAGGGTGCCCAGGAATCTTCACTTCCCTATTTACATAAACACCACAGACAATTAATCTTCTGCAAAGTAACCGGAGTGGTGCTTGGGGTGTGCAGGCTCCTTCCAGAGCTCATTCCAGGATGCCCATGGGCACATCCCTATGGGATATCCCTGGTTTAATGATCATCTGTACACAGATAAGTACAAACAGCAGGAAAATAGGCAATTTATTTCCTTTTTCGAGTGCAATTTTATGCTGGATGAGCCCTTTCAGTGAAAACTGATGCGAGGATTTTTTATTTGCTGAAGGACTGGGGTGAAAGTTCTGGCAGAGGAACAGGAACAGCCAAGGTAGGAAAATATGATGGATTTTTATTGCAGTGTGATTTGTCTCATCTCCCTCCTGGGAAATGTTGTGTGATTTTCAAAAAAAAAAAAAAACCTCTTAGACTAATGTTGCAGCTTCAATAAACTGAGCTGGAGTGGGGGATTAGTCCTGCTTGATAAGCATCTTTGGGGTTTAATAGTTTACTGTGCTCTTGATGTATTACCCACCTGTATTCTGGGGTTTTTGTGCACTATGGGTGGAAGGGAGGGAGGGGCAGCCTGGATGGGGAGAGAGGGAAAATGCAGGGAACGCAGCAAAACCTCTTTTTGGGTTTCATTCTTCTCAGAAAGGCTGATTGTGCTCCGCAGACACTTCATTAATTTTCACAAGTGAGCATTAATGCAGGGCAGCACAGCAAAGGAGCAAATTAAAGAATATTCAGATGCTGGAAATATTCACAGATCAGGAGCTGGTTTATAAATTTCTGCAGAAATGGGTGACTTTGGCCAAAAATCTTCCTTCCCAAAGCTGCTGCACGAGCAGAAAGGAAAGGAAGGGGTGGTTTTCAGAGCTCCTAGCGAGGCTTTTGTGTTTCTGAGCAGGCAGGGAGAGGATATTTACCTGAACACTGAATAAACTCCCCTCAATATCCTCGAGTAATAACAGAAACAACTCCAAGGTGCTCGACCAGAACCTCGTATTTGCACACACCGACTGAGTTTCCAGAAGAAACCAAGTCTTGCAGTAATTCCTTTTTTTTTTTTTCTGCTCTCCCCTGCAGGTTTGTATTTCTCAGCTCAGACCTTTCTCTCAATCCCCTCCACATTTCAACCTGTTTTATTGTTGCTGCAAGAGATAAATTTTGGATATTGCTCACATGAAACTGCTGCTGCTATTTTTTGATTCCTTGGACGTGGCCCAGTTGTTCTTTGCCCTCTCTAGGACTTTCAAGATCAGGAATTCGCTGTATCTTTGAGGGCACAGCTCTTTTTTAAGATGAATTTTCCCATAAAATGTTCTGGCACTAAAAAGTTCGGAGTTCTTGTCACCCCTTTGGGGAATCAGAGAGATAAAAAAATGACTTTGGGTGGAGTTTTGTGGTTCCGGTTTTAACGTGGGGTTTTCACAGCTCGATGCTGTGTTTGCCTGGAGCAATGGAATCAGTGGAGAGGAGCCTGTGGATTCCATTTGGAAAACAAATTACTATTTTTTGATCTTAGGAGTTCTCCAAATTGTTGTTTTTTTACGACCTTTATTTTTTAATTTTACAGATTTGCTGATTTTTCTTCTGGACAATCATTTACATTGGTGACACGAAAATGTCTTGTTAATTCTTTTTGGTAACTGAAAAGTTTTAAAAAAAAGTTCCTTTTTTTCCAGAGCAATAGTGTTGTAAAAAGGTGTTTCCTACTTGTCCAACCCCTTTCTGGTGGCATTCCCAAAAATCTTCATCCCTGCTCAGTCAGTGGCAGCTTCTCTGTGCCCACATGGCTGAGTTTATTGCAGCTTTCATACGATTTACAAAAAATACCCCACTGAAACTGAGCTAAGAAAATGTTAAATTTCTTTAATAGTTATCAATTAAAGAAAAAAATCAATAGCAGGGGGAAAAAAAAGTAGAGGAAATAGGTGGAAGTGCTTTAATTTCCTCGCTCTTGGCAGTTCCAGGAGTGTCGTGTGCAGTCATGCAAGGCACAAAATTAACCTGCAAATGTCACTTTGTCCTGACAACGGTGCCTGAAATGAGATGTTTCCTGACAAGAAAATATTCAGTGTATCAGCACTGAAGTTCTTGAGGGATGGCTCATGAAATACCCTTTAAATACCAAAAGACCCCAACTTTTGGTCTTAATTTTTTTTTTCGAGTTGCTGTGTTTGTATCCTGAGTGCAAATGATTGTTTTGCTTTTGTTAATCACTGCAAATAATTCCAATTAATTCAGGTGATCATAAATCCCTCCCGCTCACCCCGGAGCCTTGGACGTGGCAGGATGGATTACAGGCAGAGCTTTTCCCCCTCCTATTGATTGATTCTTTGCAGTGGACCTTAAAAATCCATTAAGGGCGAAGTTAGATGATGGGAAATTAATTCCAAATCCTTTGTTGGTTTGGCTGAAAAAAGAAAAAACCAAACCTTTTCAAAACCATTCATCGTAACTCAAAGCAGACTCACTTTAAAATAAACTTTACAGTAAATTGGAGGACAAAGCCAAGGAAGGTGTTTAAATTCCCTGTCCCAACGTGCACTGAGGGTTTTCTCAAGTGTTTTACTGGGTTTATTTTCAATATTTTTTAGTTCTGATAAGAAGATGTTGATGTGCAGCCACCTGTGCCAATAATGGAGATGATGTTTGCTGTTTGACAGATAAGAGATGTCACCACTTTGGAGGCATCTGAGGAATAAAAGAAATAAACCTTGCCATCTCCTCCCAGGGAACAGCACTCAGCAGGCAAAGCTTTGTTTAGAATAAAAAAACCACCCCTCCTTTGGAAATCTGCAACTGTTATTAATGATTAAATTGAATTTATACTGAATAATTTGGGCACCCCTTGCTCCCACCAGCATCTCAGTCTTAGGGTTGGACTTGATGATCTTCAAGGCTTTTTCCAAGGCCTTTTCCAACCTAAATTTTATTATATATTTTCCCTAAAATTCTAAATTCTGTCCCAGTGAGGAGAATCAGGAGCCACATTTTCCAAAACTTGAAGGTGAACTTGAAAAAAAAAAGAAAAAAAAAAAAAAACACAACCAAAAAACAAAAAACCACCCCAAAATATTTGCCTTGTCTCCCAAAGGTCCCATATCCAGCAGTAACTGCCAGTGGAATTGAAGTGGAAATGGGGAGTTGTGAAACAAAGATTAAAACTTTTACATACTCTGATAGGAGTCCACAGTTTTATTCCCCTAACAGTGCTCCACTCTGATCATTAATTAGAATTATATATATATATATATATATATATATATTTGAAAATCCATTCTGTGAATTGCCTCAAAACCTGAGTTTTCTGTTAATGATTTTTTTTTCCCCCAAGTCCTTGCTTTGGAAAACATGGAACAACCTTTGAAGGGACACCATCCAGCACCAATTACAGAGGAGCCTCCACAGCACCTACCCAGGGAAAGGGATAGGACTGTTAAGCCAGACTTTATTATTTCTGCAGAGATTTGCTGTCCTTAATTTGCATAGAACTGCCTTTGATTAAAAATTGCCTGTCACAGAAGCACCTCGGTGATTTTTTTTTGGAGCAGTCATCTCTTCTCCTAATGAGGATATATTTTATGCAAGGGTATGTTTTTATTTCTTCTAAATGTTCTCTTTATTTTATTGATTGCTTGTATCTCGGAGTCTTCAATTAGAAAACTGTACATCCTGCTGTGCTGTAACTGCTGGTAATTGAGCTGCTCTGCTGCATTTCTGTAGTGCAGGGAAGGAGAACGTGGGTTCTTTCATCTGCAGCGATTTGGTGCAGCTGGAAGAGGTTTTGCTCTGGAGAGGCTGAAGTTTTCAAGCCTTGGAGGTCTTGCAACCACAGGACAGCTTTGCTAATCATGGGCAGAGCTGAGAGGAGACATTCCTACAGTGGCTGGGTGAGCTGCAACCTCCTCCTATGCACTGCTGTTGAGAGCATTCATTTCTAACAACAATTTAGTGGGTAAATGAAAGGGGGACTCCGGCAGGAGTCGACTGGAACGCTGGGAAATTCAGGAGCCTGACCCTGCTCCTTCACACACCCCTGTTCTTTAGATTTTCTAATTCTCTTAGTAAGCAGATGGAAGTTGTACAGTTATAGCCAAGGTCACCTTCTATTCACAGGTGTTTTTTGGCCTCCTGAGCTGCTGGAGTGACTGAGCCCCTCGGACAGTGGGGAATCCCACCGGCTGCTTCGAGCCACATCCAAAGCAACATCAGCACCTGCACGTGGCTGAGGTTGCATTACCCCTGCTCTGTGCCAAGGTAAGGCCCAGATGTATTCCTGAGGGGCAGGGACAGCCCCCAAACCCTCTCCATCTGTCCTTCCCGTGGGGTGTGGTGGAGTTCCAGCCCCTGCTGGGCAGAGCAGAGGGTCGGGGGCCATGGCCACACCACCAGTGACGTTCCTGAGGGCAGGGAGCGAGGAGATGGTTTGTGGAATGCAATGAATTTGACAAATGCCACCTTTCTTTCTTTGGCATTTGGAGCTTCTACTTCCCAGAGGGTTCTCTGGGAGTGGGAGCTGTAGATCACAGAATCCCAGGATGGTTTGGGTTGGGAGGGACCTCAAAGCCCATCCAGTGCCACCCCCTGCCATGGGCAGGGACACCTTCCACCAGCCCAGGTGGCTCCAAGCCCCGTCTAACCTGGCCTTGGACACTCCCAGGGATCCAGGGGCAGCCACAGCTTCTCTGGGCACCCTGTGCCAGGGCACCCCCACCCTCATTCTGGAAATGTCCCACACAGCATCAGCCCCGTGGGCCAGCCCTGAGCCGGGGTCACTCCTCAGAGCAGTCACTTCCCTGGGGGGTTTTGGGGGGTTTATTTAGTGTTTGAGCAGCCAAAGGCAGTGAGTGCTCCCCTTGGCTCAGGTCACTGAGTCACTGCAACACCTCCATGGCTGTGGGCATCACCTCCCCACCGGGGCTCTGGCTCCCTGAGCAGCGTGTGGAGCTGGTGCCCGGCTCCAGGGGGAGGTGGTTACACAAGAGCTGCATTGCAGCACTGCACCAGCCCAGCCCTGCCAGCAGCACCTCGGGCTCAGCACTCCCTCCCTCACCCCCAGCCCGCAGAAAGTGCTCCCTGGTGTGCCCATTGCAACAGGTCCTGAACGCCAGCCGGGCTTTGGGGGGGTTTATTTTAACTTGGCTATAAATACTCTGATGAATTTTTAATGCAAATGCAGGATTTGAAGCAGCAGCCACCGGATTTGCTCTGCAAGTTGTGTGAGTTCTCTGATGGGTTTCTCAGCACACCCACCACTAATGATTCCTCAGACTCCTTTTGCAGCACACAGGGCCTGGTTTTGTGGCTGGTGATGGGTATTGACCACTTCCTTCACTTTTGTGTTCATTAGTTTCCACTCCTAAAATCTACCCAGACAGTTGCTTACAGCTTGACCTTTCCAAACTCATCCCAGTGCTCTGCCCAGCGTCCCAGAAAACTGTCCCTGCTGAAGCTCTGGAGCTGTTGTTTCAACTGAGCTTTTTATAGACTTGCAACGTAATCTGCATTTCCCAGTGCTGAATGCATTTCAGACGTGCTCTGTGCTGAGCAAATTGCCTTTGTGTGGAAGCTCAGGGAGCTGCTTCCTCAGGTCAGGCTCTTCCCTGGGTTCCTGCAGGACACAGCTGGCCACGTGTTCCCCGAGGAGAGGTGGCACCAGCTGGTGCTGAGAACGCTCTCAGGGTGAGCTTCACCCACCAGCTCAGTGCCAGCAACATCCTCCCCAGCAAACACCTTTATGAGCTTCTCCCCTGACTCCTAAACCCACCCTTGCTCAGGGAACTCAGAGCTCTGGCATTTCCTATTTTTTCCTTAAAATGTATTTTTTTTTTTTTTTGAAGGCTAAAATGAAAGTTTGTAGAGTTATAAAGCTTCATGACTTGAAAAAAAAAAAATTAGTGTAATTTTCCCCACTAAAATCTAAAATTTCTTATAAAAGAGAAAAAGGCAGCAGAATTGAGTAAAAGCAGCTTGATTATTGATATTCTGAGACGTGTCAGTTTGAAGCCTTTTCAAACAGATTTTCTTGGTAGTTCTCCAAGTGCAGTCACACCAGTGTTTCTTAAATGTCCACAAACACAAAGCAGGAGCACAAAGAGCAAAATAAACCCTTTGCAGGGTTTAACCTCTCAATCCCACCTTTTCCTCTGAGAAATATGGGAAATGCAAAGGAAAATGTTTCGAGTGGTATTGGCGAAGTATAAATAATCCCAAGACACACAGAGATCTGAAAGAAATCATTTGCATGATTTTCTGTCAAGTTTTGAAGGTTATTGTGACAAATTGGGAGTGTTCTTTGGACACTTGCATCGATCAGTAGGAGATTTTGGAATGCAGATGGCAATGTGAATATGGGATGTTATTTCATCTCGCTGCTCTGACAGCTGAAGTAAAATGTGGAAGTCAGAAAAAAACCAGGATGAATGTTTGCAGGGCCAAATTTCCACTTAGTGGAGTTTGGATTGTTGCTTTGATGGTTTCATTACCCAGTGTGCCGGGAGAGAAGCTCATCATTTCTTCTCAGTTCTTCTGTTTTCCAGCAATCATCAATCAATTAAGAGGGGAAATCAGCAGTGAGAAATGGTGGGAAACTGGTGGGAAACCAGGCAGGAAAATCACTGGGTTTCAGGCATAGTAGGGATTGTTGGTACCACTTGTTGGGCTGCATTTTTACTCCCTTGGATCTCTCTTTCTCTCCAGGTTGTCACAGAATCATTGAATCCTGAAGGCTGGAAAAGTGTTCCTGTGACCAAACACCACCATGGCAACTAAACCAAGTCACCAAGTGCCACCTCTGCTTGTCTTCTGAACACCTCCAAGGGTGGGGACTCCCCCACCTCCCTGGGCAGCCTGTTCCAATGCTTCACCACTCCTTCAGCGAAGAAACTTTTCCTGATATCCCACCTGACCTCCCCTGGCACAGCTTGAGGCCCTTTCCCCTTGTCAGCGGTTTGATGAACCACGTGGTCAGCAGCAACTGTGCCTCCTGCCCATCCACCCCCTGTCCTTAGAGCAAGAACCTCCCCCAGGTTGATCTGTAAGTATTTCTGAACCTAAATGATGGGCTTGTTCCCTTGGCCCCTCAGCCTTTGGCTCTCCCAGGTTGTCACATAAAAGAGCAGCCGGGTGGTTCCCCTGCCCACGTCCCGCTGGAGGCACATCCTGAGCTTGGCTTTCTCCTCCCTGCTGCTTCCTGGGATACAGAGCTTCGCTGGGAATTAGTTAAGCCTCTGACTCAGAGCAGTAATGAGTGGTTCTCAGTAGCATGAAAAGGCAGAGAGGACCCAGGGTTGCTCTGAAGTGGATTTGCCTTTCTCCAGGCTGCTCTGTCGCTCAGACGCCGCGTCTCCCAAATGGAAGGGATTTCGCTCAGAAGTGCTTGTGCCTCACAGCTCTGTAATTGCTCCTGCATTAAAGCAGTGCTCCAGCAGCCCAGCTGGTTTAACCAACCCCTCCTACTCATGGGTGTCTTCAAAACTCAGCCTTTGACTCCATCCCACTTGCAATCCTCCTCTTATCATCCAAGGGGACCCCAGCTGGGATTATTGTGTTCCCTTCTCCTGCCTAACGCTGGACTCGCCTCCAAATCCCTCTGTGATGCTTCAGAGCTCCCAGGCAGGGCTGGCTGGGAGGGTGACAGCTCTTCATCTGCTCTTAGAAGGAGGTCAGTTGAGTAATTTGCACAAAATCCCCCAAAAGACGGCGTGGGTGTTTCTGCCACTCTTTGTCATCTGGAAACGAAGGACTAAGGCTTAACTTTTATGAGCTATTGATCTCGTGGCAGGAGTCGCTCCCTGGGTGTTGCCCCTGAAGTTTTTATATCTTTATAGGCAACAATCAGGTACAAAATAATTCACATCTGCTAAAAAAGCAGAATTGTCTCCAGGAAGGTAACAGGCCTCTCTCCCTTCCTTGAGATTAAGGACATGGAGATTTAACTGCAGAAAAATTCACTGGGAATTTTTTTTTTTTTTCCTGGTGGCTTCTGGAGAACTAAGCACAGATGATATTTAAATGATCTTAAAAATAGGATTATTTCTATAAAAAAAAATTCAAAAGCTGAACAAAATGAGCTGCCTTCCCTCTGAAGGCTCTGTCGGCAAAGGTCCCCAAAGCTGTGCCAGCCCACGTTGCTGAAGGCTCTTGGTGAACTTCAGCTATTAATAGCTGAGAAATTGTAACTGGACCCTTGCTGGATAAACCCCTTTAGGATTGGGATGTTTTGTGGCTTTTCTTTGGGCTGTGCAAAGCCTTGGGGCAGGATGAGCTGGGGGTGGTTTGGAGGGGCTCACAACACGTCCCTTCGCTCTCCTGCTCCTGCCAGGGGGGGGTCTGATGTGACCTTGGAGTTGTCTGTGCACCACCAAAAGAGCCCAGTGACCCCAGGAGCCATTCCTGCTTCCCTGTGTGTTCCTGCATTGTCCACTGCCACGGGCTGTGGTTAATAATCCAGACAAAAATTGGAAATACCTGAGTGGTTCTTTGTTTCTCTCCTCCCAGCAAAAGGTCCGTGGCGGTGCTGGGGAAGGGCAGGGCTGTTTGGCACTGCCAGGATCCTGGTGTTCTTGGAACAACCATCTGTTCAGAGCACAGGGAAAAACTGGTCTGTGACTGCCCAAAGTCACTTCAGCTCAGGGATAAAATTAAAAAGAAGAAAAAGCACAGCAGAGTTTCACCACTAAGAACAGAGGAATTGCCCTTTGGAGTAGTCAGTGTTCCTGGCTGTGGCTCCAGGAGGGATGGGCTTGAAATAAGAAATAAATGACCTGTGTGCTCCTCTCCCAGCCAAAGCAGGCACTGCTTGGGAGGGTATTCTCCCTTTCTCTCTGCTACACTTGTACATTTCTATGAAATTGTGAAAACTTTGCCTTACTGAGAGTCTTTTTTCCACGTCTTTGCTCCTTTCTTTTTTTCTCCTGGCAACTTCAGTGTTTCCCCGTCTCTGCCTTATTCCTTTTTATGATTTTTACCAGCTGCCTCAATCTCAGCTCTTGTTCTGCTCTTCTTCCCTCGAGGCATGAGCCAAAAATACGATCCAGTGACTTCTGCAGGTTTAGTGTTTTGCTGATTGGCCCCAGAATGTGCCATTATGTAAAACAGAACGGATCATCGTGTTTTACAAAGCAAATTGGAGGGGGCAGCCGGGTGGGGGTCAGTCCCTTCTCCCAGGTAACAAGTGAAAATGGGCTCAAGTTATACCAGGAGAGGTTTTGATTGGATATTAGGGAAAATTCCTTTGCTGAAAGGGAGATCAGGCATTGGAACAGGCTGGCCAGGGCAGTGGTGGAGTCACCATCCCTGGAAGTGTTCAAAGAACACGTAGATGTTGTGCTTAGGGCCATTATTTAGTAGTGGCCTTGGCAGTGTTGGATTAATGGCCTTAGAGGGCTTTTCCAACCTAAATAATTCAATGATTCTACTCCCAGAGCAGCCATTCTCTGTTTCTTCTCTGCTAATTTGAGATTTTATTGCTGCTTAATTAGTGGAAATACTTTTCCCTTGAATATTGTGTTAATGAATGTCTGTGTGTTCCAGGGATGCTGTGACTTAACCTGGTCCTGCCCTGCTCATCACTGGGATCCTCAGCACTGCTCTTCGGGATGGAAATGATGATGGAAATGATGATACAGCAAGTGGAAAACCCCAGGTAAAATATTGGAACCTTTGTGTAAGGATAGAACTGTCTGGATTGTCCAAGGCCAGGACTTGGAGCAACCTGGTCTAGTGGAAGGTGTCGCTGCCCACGGTGAGAAATTGGGCATGGCAGGAAGCTGCAAATTATTGACATCACAGCAAGCTTTCTGGTGTGGGGAGTTTCATTAAAAGTTACAGCTCTGGGTTCAGTCCCAGTTTAATAAGAGGTAACAACTCCAGCTTCTTAAAATCTAATTTGCTAGTTTATGAAGGAAATAATTAAAGCATATTGTGGCATCAGTCACTTTTTATTTCACAGGAAGTCTCTCTATAAAAGTCCCATTCATAGAGCAGCCAGAGTTTATATTGGCCTGCTGTTTCATTTGTCCTTATTGACACAACATCCTCTAATCCTAAATAAATGGGAAGGAAATGATGGAAAAAATAATGAAGGCTAATCTTGGCCTTGAGGCTCCAGAAAGTGGAAGTTGGTGGGAAGTTTGGAAAAGCTGCAGCTCTGTGGGGAAGGAGGATGCTCCTGGTACCCAACAGCAAACTGGTGCTACCTGTCACTGGGAGACAGGGAGATCAACCAAGAGCTGCTTGGCACACTCCCCTTACCTCCCAGCACAGTTTTGCTTTGGGAATCCAAAACTAAACCACCCTTTATCTGACATAAAACTGGTTTTCCCAGGTCTCTGCCTCCTGCTCTGACCATAAAAAGTTCAAGTGTCTCTCCTGCAGGCCAGAGCAACGTGTTTCAGAGAGCGTCCTGAAGGTTGCATTTGCCTGTGGAATAGTTTTAATCAAAGCATTTTTCCTGTCACTTTTTGGACACTTTACAGTTTTCAGGGACTGCCTTGAACCGGGGCCATAAGCACGGCTGACAAGCCAAAAATAGATTAATCTCCAGCCTCTGTTACAATTACCACTCTGGATTCCTGTATCACTCACTACTTAAGTGGTTTACAAGCAATTACAGCCTAAGCCTTCCAGAGCCTCTTGGAAGGAGCATTTCCCATTGTGCTTTGGAGGGAGATGGAGCATCAGAGCCGATCGATCCTGGTTGGGAACGTGCTGAGTCAGCACCCACCCCCCCTGAAGGGCAGAAGGGAGGTTGCTCTGCTGCTAATCCAGCTTTAGTAAACCTGCCCAAGGTAGTGTGGGAAGACAAGGAGAATCCATGGTCCTGGAGTGGAGCAGGTTGATGTCCTGCTGTGCTGCCGAGCCTGGTTGTGTTGTGGCTGCTGCTGGAAGGGGGAGAAGCCTTTAAACCAGGTGGATGGAAGGACAAAGAGACGCTCGAGTCACTGCTCAGGTAACAGCAGCATCTGATGGGAAAGGTTTAGGATGTGTTGGCCTTAAGTCCCAGTTAATCCCTCCTGGTGGCTCCGTCCTACCGAGGGGATTCCTTGGGAATCACAGACCCCAGTGCTGCCACATCCACGGCCTTTCCTGGGGAATTACCTGGAGGAGCTGATAATATGAACATGAGGTTTAGAATTACCTGAGGATTGTGTTTAATAAAGTAGCTGGCAGTGTGCCAGCAGGCAGGAACAGATACCAAGGTCTTTGCATCCACATTTTCATAACCTTTTTTTTTTTTAATTATTATTTTATTTTTTTTTTTATTTAAATAGATATTTGGGTTAGATCCATGGAAATTAATTTGGTGAGAAATCTCAGGATTCCTTCAGAACTGGAGGGTTGCTGGGGGTGTCAGGTGTTTTGCTCTGGTTGTTGTGGCTGGATGCAGGGAGGGCAGAGGGGTGGCCATGCCTTGGTTCTGTGGCACTGGCAGAGCAGGACAGCTGGAATGTTGTATTCCCTGAGCTGTGTCACCAGTGGGAGCTGCCAGCAGTGGGGTGCAGGAGGAGGAACTCCAGGGGGTGTGTCAGAACTTCCTTTCCCATCAGTGATGCTCCAAATGTGACATTTCATGGCTGAGCAGGGTTTACACCATTATTCTGCCTTTTCCTCCCAGGAAATTACAACCTGCAGCACTAGAAACCTGAATAATCCAAGTACCGTTGGAAAGACATCTTATTTTTCCTCCTAGGTTGCTTAATTAATTTCTTTTGACTTTTTTTTATACTGTTTGATGAATGTTATTTCAAACTACTGTCAAAGGGAATGTGAGGAGGGAAAAATGAGCCACCTACACACGACTTCCAATACAACTGTATCACCCTTGAAAAGCAGGGAATTCATAAAATAGGTGTTAGTCCACGTGCCTGACAGAGAGCATTTAGAACTGGCAGGTTTGTTTCTGGTCCAATTATCCTTGTTGGGCCGTTCTGGAAACTGAAAAATTCTGTAAGTGAAATAAAATTCAGAGCCAGGCTGGGATATTTAAAGCTCCCCTTTCAAACCAGCAAAGCAGAAATTGTTCTTGTTTGGGTTGTTACCTCCCACCCAAAGACCTTTCATGGCTTTTCATGTTCCCAGGTGGAACTGCTTGGAGAGGTTTTCATGCCCTTCCATGGGGATGATTAAACTGGTGGGGCAAATATGGGATATTGCTGATGCTTCGGGTTCTGGTGGTGTTTGGAGGTGTCTCATCAGAGGCACTGACAGAACAGCGTCCTCTGCAGTGGTCACAGGGTGGTTATGGAAGGAAAAGGGTTGGTTCTGTCTGGTTTTAGGATGAAGGATGTGGCTCCCTCAGTCACAGGTGGGAGGCTGGATCATGGTGACATCACTGTGGCAGGGCTGGGTCTCTGTGCACACCCCAACAGCAGGTCAGGCTGTGCACAGAGAGAAAAAAATTGGGTTATTAGAAATTAATGAGGAAGATTCTTGGGCTGGGGGACCCCAATTTAGAGCTTTCAGGCAACCAGAGCTGTTCAGCTGCTGGTTGCACACTGGGCAGTCACTGTAGCTGCTGCTCCCAGCTTGGCTCCAGGTGGCATTTCCCCCCCCTCACAATTCTAAGGGAATAATTCATGGGTGAAGTTTGTCTTTTTCTCACATTTGTTCAGAAATCTGTGCTGAAAAATTTATCCAAATAAGGCTGTTTCTTCAGTTCTTTTCTGAGGAGACCATAGGAAAAGCTTCTGCTGCCTAATTGGAGGTTCCCAGAATCATCTTTGTCCTGTGAATACACAAAATATTCAGGTTGTGAATATTTGCCGTAGCTTGAGTGGGTTCCTTCTTCAAGACTTGCTGTGCTGATGAACGTCTCTCCCAGGAGAGTTCCCCTTTCAATATTTGTGGAAAAAAGCACAAAGGACAAGGACACAGTTGAAGTCTCTTAATTTGCAAATGTAGCTGAATATTCATGATGCCTATTTTAATATTCACCCATTCTTTTCTCCCCTTGTTCATTGCAGCGTGTCTGTTTTAAGGTAGATCACATCTGTGGCAGTTTGTTTTGTGATCAGAAACGTTAATGTGGTTAAAAAAAAAACAAAAACCAGTTCAGGGTTTGTCACAGAACGACAGGATGGGTTGGGCTGGAAGGGACCTTAAAAGAAGGGATTGGGAATACGAGTGGAGAAAACACAATAACCCTTTACAAAGAGCAGGATGGAATAAAGGGAGGAGGAAATTTAAATAGCCCTGATGTCCTATAGATGCAGGAGCTTCTCTGATCTTTCTCTGGAGATGCCATGTACACCCTCCAAAAGGAACCTGCTGCAGAGAATTCACCCACTGTTTCAAAGTATAATCTCAAACCCTCAATACCTTGTTTTATTTCTCACTCAATTATGTCAATAACCCCTTAATCTACTGCTCACTTGCCTATTCATGTATTCATTGAGCTGCACTGGGAAATACCTTGTTGAAGAAGTTATTTTATTAGGAAATACCTTTTAGAAGTATTTATTTTGTTCCTCAATGTAATTACATGACGGCAGATGCATATTGGAGGAGGAAGAAGGAAAAGTTACTTGTGAAGGTTATTTGAAGTCAGGATAAAGCATTTGATTTCCAGAGCCAAGGAAGTGCCTCTCCCCCAGTCTGCCCAGTTGAAGAAGCAACCTGGAAGTGACTGGAAATCGTGGCCAGAGGATCATGACGAGGTGGGGGGACGTTCTGGCTGCAAACAAGCACAGGAGGGGAGATGGGCAGTACCCTGGGTGAGTACAGTGTTTCCAGGTCGGGTCCTTGGCAGGGAAATGAGGAAGAGGAGGAGGATGGCTGTGCACTGATCTGACTCGTGCCAGCTCAGCACATTTACCTTGGGCACCATCCTGACTGTCCAAATGGCAGGGGAGAGCAATCAGTGCTGACAACTGAGACTTTCAGACTGTGTTTATTCTCCTCTCTCCTATTTCACTTGCCTAAACGTTTTAATAATTCAGCCATTGATTCCACCGGCACAGCTACAGACCACACAGCGCATTTCCTCCGCTGCACAGCCCGTAACTAACAAAGCAACCACTTCTTTATTGCAGGATAAAAGCTCATCTCACAGCTGTGCTGTCAGGGGTGGCAGGAGGAATGGGGCACTCTGCACCATTTCTGGCCATTAATATTTCCATTTATTTCCAAGTGCTGTGCAGAGCAGGTGTACGGACCGTGAGCCGGTAAATCACACCGGACACGTCTGAAAGAGTTTGGGGAGTTACTGGGCCATCCAAACCCTGCACTGCCACTGCAAGGTAAAAGAAGAAACGTCCACTAGTAACATTTTTCTTCCAGGAGCAGCTCAGTGGCCTCAGTTTGCTGGCACCTGCCCTGCTGAGGGAGGGCCTGGCTGTCCCGCACAGCACCAGGCACGTCCTGAGCATCCCCTGAAATATGGGAGAGGACAGGGATTACAAGTCCCTCCTGAGCAGCCAGAACACAACCCATTAAGGTATTGCAAGCCCTGCAATTCAATGGCCCTGAAAGCCTAATTTGATTGTAACTCAGGAGGTTACTAAGAGGAAATCCATACCAGGCTGGACGATAAGCGAAGGCGAGGAGTGTATTTACTGCGAGCGGGGAAATGTGAGGTGTGCGAGTCCCTTATCTCCTCTGTCTGCACTTTATCACCACTGAAGGCAAGTAAAAGGGGAATAATATCTGCTTCACGAGAGAAGATTGGATTAAGTTTTCCCAAAGGTCTTGTGGGAGTTATTTCCATTTCAGTCTTGTCTGGATTAGCCTAATTCCTTCAGGCTGTTTCCAGATCTCGACAGGAGTAGACCCTGGCTCATGGGAGGGAGGGGAGGATGGTTGGGGCATTGTTTCTTCATGGAGAAATTTGCCTTTGGCCTCTCTAAAGGAATTAGGAAACCTTCAACATCCTACCTGAGTGCAGGACTTTTTTAACATGGAGGTTCCTTTTTCAGATCTCTTTTTGTTATGCAATTATTGCTTGGCAATAAGTATCTCTTAGAGGTGTTCCTCAGAGTCATTATTTACGAGGATAAACTGGGTGTGCTCATGTCTTGCTGGGGTTCCTCTCAGTGCCCTTGTCTCCAGCTCCAGCCCCTTCCTGCAGAGCTCTGATTGACTTGGGAGCAGCCCCAGGGATTTTATTTCGGGATTTTGTCTCTGAGGAAGGACTTGGTCCTGTGCCAAACACTCCAAGGATGCTGCTGCTTCTGCTCAGGTAGGATCCAGTGTCCATCAGTGCCTCCATCCCCTGTGTCACACCAGTTTTAGGGGCAATGCTGCAGTCTGGGTGCAGGGTGATTCTCAGCCAGGAGTGCTTCTTTAAACAGGGTGGGCTGTCCAAACAAAGGCTGATTACACCCAGAAGGTAATTTTGTGGTTCATAAGCATTTACTGTCCAGATATTCCAACCTAACCTTTCTCAAACAGACCATAATTTGCTGTACATGCCCGTGGGTGAAAAGCAGAATGCACTTATGGACTGTTCTGTTTTGCTGTTCCAGGGATGGTTTAACTCAGAAGAATTGATCCTAAACAGGCACTCATCACTTCCAGCTAATTCCACCCTGTTTGCAAATGGAACAGCTCTGCAGCTCAGAGGCCCTGACAGGTACCTGCCAGGAAGTTTATAGCAGCCCTTGGAGTGGAAGGAAGGGCTGCTTTCCCTGTTGGTTCATTTGCAGGAGGCAGAGGGTGATTTTTTGCCCGCTAATGGCCAGGTCTGGTCAGCACAGCATCTCCCCACTCCTGTCAGAGCTTTGATTTTCAAGGACCACGTGTTTCTTTTGCTAACACTTTCTCATTTCTCTCTGGTTACTCTTGTAACTGCTGCATCTCCTTTGAGCTCCTGGGCACTCTGAGACATCTCCTGGATGTTGAATCTTGTCATTTTTGATAAATCTCTGTGAACCACAGAGCTCAGCTGAAACTGCAGCTCAGCATCCTGAGGTGTCAGTTTAATCTATTTCTAGCATTGGGAAGAAAAAAGAAGAAAAAAAAAAAGAGGGGGAGCAAAAAAACCCTCACAGCTTTATACCAGTAATAATGATGGGAATGAGTTGGCTTTCAGAAAATAATTTAATCCCTGGAGTATTGGAGATGGGTTTTGAGTGTCATGTGTAACAGAGCCTAAGGAAGGGCGAGTGCCCTGTTGTTGTGGCTTTATTAAAAAAAAAACCCAACTACAACCAACCTTTTTTCCTCTGAAAGTTTATTAAAGTGCAGTTTTATTTTATTATTTTTCCAGACTGAGACCACAAGTGGAACAGGCTTCTCCTGGAAATCCTGAGGATTGCTTTTGGCTTAGCACTGTCAGAGCACTTGGGTAGGTGCCCTTCATATTGTTTTTATCTCAGCTTGTGATCTGCAGGGATTAATTGTGCTGGTGGAGAGGCCACTGGCAGCGCCTTTAGGAGGTGATTGATCACTCACCAGGAGAGCTGGAGAGAGCTTTTGGAGGCAGAAAAGTGGCTCCTATTTGCCAGGGGAAAGCCCACAAAGTCGGGTCTCCATGTCTTAGAGTTTGAAATGTCCCCGTGGATTCACCAGGTGAAGAGGACAAATCTCACTCCTGTTTCCATAATCCCTCCTGGGTTCTCAGCAGTCGCCTTCAAATTAAATGTCACCGAATGCCACGGCAGAGGAGAATTCAGACTTGGCTGCTGTGAGTGCCTGGTGCTCAGGATCAGGGCTGATTCCCTCACAGATGCTCATCAGCAGCTCTGCTGGCCCTGGATGGGCTCCAGCTCTGCTGATGGTGGGCAGGTCTGTGGGGTGAGACAGTCAAACCCCTCCTTCTCTCCCAGCCTCTCTCCCTCAGGCCAGCAAATTTCATACTTCACATACTCTGCTTGAGCTGGGTTAGGACAAACCCCTTCTTGTCACACAGTTTCACTTGTGGATTCCATCTGTGCCTGGACATCTCTTTTTTTTGTTGTATTTGGGAATCACTGGTTCAAATTCATCTATTCCCTGTGATGTTTCGTTGTGTTCATGCCACTCAAAACATCAGCCTTGTTTTGTTATTTGAGTTGCTTTAAGTTTCTTTCCAAATACCATGAGCTATCAAAAAAATCTGCAAGTATATCTATAATTATGTAGAATATAGAGATGTACAGGTAAATGTATCTAGAAGTGCATTTAGGGCAGGAATTAGGAATTAAGATGACCCCCTATTTAGCATTCAACTTCGTCCATCCTAACTCCTGTTTTCATTTGTACTCTGCTTGTGACACAGAGATCAATGCCCCCCGAATGAAACTGCTTCGTCTAATAATCCTTTGTGCCAGGGTTATCAATAGTTCATTAGTCTTGCTTTGCATCTGTCAATAAAAGGTGAAATTGAGAAAGAGAGAGCTCAGGGGAAGCAGTGAGTGTGTTCTCTGGGGAAGGTGTCCTCCACTTTGGCCACCCTTGGTGGGACTGTGGGGTGCTTGCAGTGCCCACCCAGGTTTTATTCACTCGAACCACTTCAGACTCTGCCCAGGGTTTCATTTATCCCTCAAGAGCCCAGGAGGGCTCTCGAGTCTCTGAGCGATTCCCACCATGAAAACCCCCGTCTGAAACACTTCCCTGACGGCAGCAGGGATGGTTGGAGCTGTCAGTGGGCTTTGCCACCTGCACAGAGGCAGATTGTCCCTTCCTGGCGGGGGGTCAGCGTGTCCCTGCTTGGTGTGGCTCCACACGAGGGGTTGGATGTCATCCCTGACATGAGGGTTGGATCTCATCCCAGCAAGGTGGCAACGCTTCAGGCAGGGATATTTCGCTCACATCACCCTGCCAAGTCCATCTGAGCAGCGTTTTGTGCTCTGGGCTGTGTCCCCGAGCTCACAGCGTGCCAGAGTCAGCGTGGGCACCACCTTGGCCCAAAGTCGACAAAACATCTTAGACCCTTGGGAATGTCAGCTTTTTATTAATTCCTTTGAGCTCTGCACAGTTTGACAAGGAGGTCAACAAGGAAAATTGTGTCATTCATTAGATACCAAATAATTAGTGATGCTCCTGGGATGCCCCTTGAGTCCTTTCACCACGGTTCTTACCTGGTTGCAGCAGGTTTCTCTGACCACCGGCACACAGCAGCTTCACAGCTCACCAAAACAGAAGCAAAACATCTGCACCACCAAGGTTGGGAAGCCCCAGCCTGTGGGCAGGGCAGGAGCCTGGGCTGGGTGTCCTCAGATGGGTTATTTTATGTCCTTTTCCTTGTTGCCACAGGATGAAGAAGGTTGAAAAGTTATAATGTGTTGAGAATAATGGAAAAAAATTTCAGAAGGTACTGCTGAAAATGACAAGTGGGGGAAAAAAATTCTAAAAAATTCAAACTGAAAGAAAATATTGTTTTGAAAATTTTGACAAGATATATTTGCCTATTTTGAAAAGTTAGAAAAGTGACCTGGTACCACCAGGCCACAGTTGGAAAAAAAGAAGAGATTTGTATGTAAAAAAGGAGTGGTTTTAAACTTGTTTAGAGTTTTCTGTCAGTATTTCATCACAG
The DNA here is from genome assembly GCF_003031625.1 of Empidonax traillii. Taxonomy (NCBI): domain Eukaryota; kingdom Metazoa; phylum Chordata; class Aves; order Passeriformes; family Tyrannidae; genus Empidonax; species Empidonax traillii. The sequence continues at coordinate 39,175 of NW_020956440.1, forward strand.
AGGTTGGTGTGGTGGGTTTGAGCTGCTCTCTGTTCAAGTGCCATTCTGACTGGTTTTCTCTGCTGATAAAAGTGAGCAAGGAGAGTGAAAGGGGCCAAATGCTGAGAGCTCTCCAGAAAATCATGAGTGAAAGAACTGCAGTTCCTTTTGAAACAACCTCTCTTCCCTTCTCTGCTTGAATTGTTTCCCCCACAGTTGATTCACCGACCGATGCTGAGAAGCTTCTCTACAGGCAAATGTTGCCTGGGACCATCTTCTCCTGGGCTTGCCAGCTGGAACGTGGCAGGGAGAAGAGCAGTGCCACGAGCAGGTGATGCTCTGGGCTCACGAGGAGTGCTCCAAAGTCCGTGTCCCTGGGAATGAGTGATGGAAGTTTGCGATGGTTGCTCTGCTCCAGGCCACGTGCAGCTGCGAGTCAGAAAGGTGAGCCAGTGAGTCAGCTCAAACTGAGCTTTCCTCAGCTCTCCTGGATTTTCCTGAATAAAACCCCTCCAGGCCAATCACTGGAGTGGTCCCTGGGGCTGCAGTGGTGGCAGTGGGTTGGCTGACAGCAACTGCAGCAGGCAGGGCTGAGCAGTGGGAAAGCAGGACAGGGAGAGGAGAAGGTCAGAGGACATTTGGCACATTTAGCACTGTCTGCTCCTTGCCAGGCTCTTCCAAAACCTGACTGTAGCTGTGACTATCACACTGTGTTTGAAGGCAGAGCCAAGAAATGACTCAGGGCCCATCTGTGTTGCCAAATAACTTCAGGGAGTTGTTTGCTGATGGTCCTCCCCGCCTGGCTGGCCATGCTGGGTGCTGGTGTGAAGTTGAGCCAGCTCCTTCCTTCCAGCAGGGAATTCTCCAGGGCTGTTGTCACAGATGCTCCGTGTGCTCCCATCAGCATCCTGCTGTCTCCCAGCTCTCAGCTGGGGAAGGTCTCTGGTCCCATCCCAGCCCCCCTGGCATTTTACAAGGGCCTGGAGTGACAGGACAGGGGCAATGGCTTTAAGTTGGAGGAGGGTGGATTTAGATGGGATTTTGGGAAGGAATCCTCCCCTGGGAGGGTGGGCAGGCCCTGGCACAGGATCCCAGAGAAGCTGTGGCTGCCCCAGCCCTGGGAGTGTCCAAGGCCAGGTTGGAGCACCCTGTGCTGGTGGAAGGTGTCCCTGCCCAGGGCAGGGGGTGGCACTGGATGGACTTCAAGGTCCTTTCCAGCCCAAACCATTCTGGGATCGTTGGAGTTGCCTTAGTTCTGAATTACACAGTTTGAGTAATAATTTAAAGGTTATAGCACACTGTGAAGGTAACTTTGGATGGGAACTCACAGCTATATTACCTCTTTTTCCAGTTTTATCAACAAATAGAGCCTTTCCCAACAGCCCTTCCACCCTTTCCCCTCACAATTTATTTTCAAATGTGCTATAAATAGCCAATGCTCTGGCTCAGGTCAGTTCCCCAGGGAAATAAGTGCATCCCACTTATATATTAGAGGTGAAATTCTTCCAGCCTCACACTCTCTGAGTAGAGCATTAGGGGAGGTGTAAGGCAGGAAAGAACTTGATACTGTGTACAGAGAGTAATTTAACAAATTACACCAACTGCATTTTCAGAAACCTCATTATAGGGTCAATTTATTTTGTCAAGTGACCAGTAATTAATTTTACAGAAGATGTTAAAGAGAATAAACTCCAAAACCTCTGCTCTGACTTGGACCTTGACATTAAAATAGGGGACTTGAGTGAGCTGGGCTTTCAGAGATGCTCTTGGTGTTGGGTGAGTGATGTGGAGATGTCAGGGCAGGGAGGGAGCAGCCAGGGCTGGGCCAGCACAGGCTGATCTCCCCCTCCAGAGGCTGGGCTGTGCAGCTGGCTGGAGTGGCACCTTCCTTTTTGTGCCTCTAGCTCTCCAGAGGCTGGGGAGAGGGATTCCTCAAGCAGGGAGAGACACAGTGTGAGGGATGCATGGAATTATAGGGATGTGCATAATGTCCTTTACTCCTTTTCCATCATGAGAAATGTTTAAATCCAGGTGGAAAGCCTTATTTTGGGGGGTTGGTTGGATGCTTTTAAAAATCCCTCCCAATCCAAAACTATTCTGAAGGTGAAAAGAAAAGCCTGGCAGACGTAACTTTTTGAAGGATGCTTTTCATACTCTGGTTGAACAATGCAGCCAAGAGGAAAACAGCATGAGTGGAGCCAGGGGGAGGAGTGTGGCGAGTGAATAATGGAGCAGAATGAGCAGTGCAGCACAGTCTGCTCCTGCACCTGCCCTGAGAGCCCGGGGCCAGCAGGGATGTGGCACGGGGATGGCATGGGGAGCACCATATGCACTGACAGGCTGACAACAACATTTTGCACTGCCCTAGAGAGGGGGGAAATGTCCCTGTCCTTGAGGAAGGTCACAGCCAGGAATTGTGGAACAGTTCCAGAGTGCAGGATGCTTCCATTCAAGCCACGGGGTGCTGGTGCTGCCGAGGCACCGAGGGTGTGCCCAGGTAGGGTCTGGCACGGCTGGTGGGTGTCTCTTTGGAGGGGAAATGAGGGTTGAGGTGGCAACCCAGCAAATTAACCCCTTTGGATGCTGATTTTGGACAGCTTCTGTTCTCCTTGCTCACTATACTCGTGTTTTAGGTGGGGTTTGGTGCAGGAATTGTTTAAAGCAGGAATGGAGTTGAATCACAACTCAAAACAGCCTCTGCTCTTTCTCTTTTTCCACTAAATGTATTTTCTACCCAATTTTGAATTTCCCTAATTGGCTGAGTCCGTTCCACTTGGGATAAAATAGAAGCAAATGTATTCTGTGAAATCAAACCTGATTGTTAAGCCCAGCCTGTGGGATGCAGGGGTGAGATCTTTCCTCCAAATCAGGCAGACAGGGCATTATTGTCTTCTCTGGATTTTTATCCCCTTTAAAACTTTTTGTTTTAAATGAATATTTAAAACATTTTTTTTTAAATGAATAGTACTGGGCAGTGGAGGATGGGCCTCAAGCCATGACTTGCTTTGACACCTCAGTCAGGGAGAGAATTTGTGGGAATTACTGAGGATTCAGAGGGTCAGGGAGACGTCGGAGAGATAACCTGGTCAGAGCTGGCAGCTTCCCAGGGTTTTGATCTGCTGAACCTGCTTCCTCCTTCAGGCCTCTGCCTCTAGTAAGACCATAAAAATGAGGTTTTTTGAGTAACCCAAGTGTTTGACTTCTATTTTTGCTTGGTCAGTATATTGGAAGTGTCCCAGGGCAGGTTGGATAAACTTGGAGCAACCTGGGCTGGTGGAAGGTGTCCCTGCCCGTGGCAGGGGTGGAATGGGATGAGCTTTAAGGTCCTTCCAACCCAGACCAGTCTGGGATTCCCTGATTATCTAAGTCACCAGGAGTTTGCTGTTGCCAGGGGAGGGGGTGGGAAGCAGCCAGACACCCCGATACCAAGCTGGAAAAGCTCTCCCAGCGTCCCCCAGCTTTGCAATCCGTTCAGTGGTGAGTGCAGAATGTTTTTGCATAGATTCCTTTTCTTCCTCCCTCAGTGTGAGCACATCCAGATCAATCACAGGGAGCTTGAAAACCGTCCTGGCTCTTTTGTGAACATCCTGCTTTGTTATTCCTTTCATTTGTCTTGCACAGAACGAGCCAACACCGAGAAAATAACTTATTGTGGCTGATCAGAAAGACCTTTCTCCCTCGTTTTTCAAACGGCACCGCACATAAATTGAATGTTGTGTGTACACAGAGCTGCTGTTTTCCATATATAACCAAGGTGTCACCCAGCTCATTATTTCAGCACGTTCACGAAAAAAATCAGTGTCAACAACCAAGGCTTGTGACTGTCATTGGCATTACTGAAAGCAAAATTGTTTGATCCTTTCAAGAAAGGAAAGAAATCAGCTCCTGTATTTTTATCTTTTTTTTTTTTTTTCTTCCTCCACTTGGTCTTCTCTAAAAGCATCGAAAAGTGAAAAATCCAACGTGACACTCCACGTTCTCCTGGCCCCTAATAGCCAGTCACTCCACCAATTTCTCCAGGTTTATCTTTAATCTGCTCCTCCCAAACTAATTAGGGCCTCAATGTCTTTGGACTGGTTTTCATTTTGTCTTGAGCTATTGTGACATCTTTACTACAAATTCTTTTTCAGTCTAATTAAATTCCTGCAGCAGGAATGTCATTATTCATATCATCACCTCTGGTAGCTGACTCTGCCTCGCTCTCCTGATGATGGTGCATTGTGGACCAACTCCCTTCCTTCCTGCTTAATGTTTGAAAAGTTTGGCTCGAAGTAAGAACATCTCAAGGCTCAGCATAGACAGCAAAGCCATTAATATCTAGTAATTCGAATTGATGGGTTTTTATTAAAAAAATCCCAGGGTTATGCTATTATATTAGTTTTCAGAAGAATATTTCAAAACTCATTTAAAACTTCTCTTTTTATCTTCCAGAATCATTCCTGGCTGCGAAGAATTCTAATAATGTGAGGATTAGAAATAATCCCCATTTATATGGCAAATTTTTCCAATCAAATCATTAATGCAGGTAGAAGGGAGATTCACTCCAAGAGCGTGTGTGGGACAGCAAAGGGCTGCCAGAAATGAGTGTTCCTGACCTTAAATCCACAAGGATCCTCTGTGGACACAACCCCATCCCAGGAATGGTGGGAGCTCAACAGAGGACCAGTAGGTGAGTCCTTCTATAATATAAAAAATGATTACCATGAAAAAAAAGAATTTTATGAAAATTTCATGATCTGTCCATTAGTTCTGCATTATCTTGATATCCTTTTGTCAGTCATGGCTTTAATAACGAACTTTTTAGCTCTAAATCCACCAATCACAGATTTTCTGAAGGGTGCAGGTAACAGTGAATTACCTTTTGTGGGAGATGTATTAGGAGTAAATAAGCAAATTGATTCCTGGTCTAGAAAAATGGATTAATTTATTAAGGTGAAGAAGCTCTTTGGTCTCTCAAGGTTTTGATGGGCACCAGTGGTGGGAGCTTTGCAGGTCCAGACATCCAGCACAACCTCCTATGGAAAGAGGCAGAAAGAGCTGGAGATTGATTGATTGTTATAATCACAGCATGAAAGCTGAAATTTGGGCTTTAGGTGCAGATAACTGGGCCACATTCTGGCCCAACTGCAGAGAACTGGGTACAAAAACTCTGCACTTAAATCCTGATGAGCTAAAAGGGAGAATAAAAAACTATTCAAAAAGGGTGAGGGTTATGATTTGGCTCTAATGAAATAGTCCTGAGTTCTTCCCAAGCCCACATGAGTTTGGGCGAGCCTAACTAAGTACAGGAAGGCTCTTAATTTGGTGTTGGATCTCAAGCTTAACCTCCACCAGCCCCTTGAGAAGCCACAGGAGCCTCATAGGCTGTATTGGAATGATGTAATTAATTAACTGTCTGTAATCTCCAAATCACTGGTGCCACTGCTGGGAAATCCATCTCCCAAATCCTGCCAACCCAAGGGATGCTGCAGGGGTCGGCTGGGGTGGCAGCAGCTCCAGAGGCTGTTCCTGCTGGAGCATCCCAGGACATGCCCAGGAGCTCTCCAAGTTCCATCACCAAGTGAAGGCATTGCAGACAGTGCATTGCAATAATTAAATAGCTCTGATGCAGCTGCCACATTCCACAGCTTCTCCTCGTGCTCTTGCTCATGGTTTGACCATCCTTGGAGAACTCCCACTTCCCTGCTGCTCCCTGGATTTTGCCCTCCATGCTGTTCCTTCCTGAGCCCCAGAGCAGAGGGTCTGTCGTGCTCTCAGCTGCTCCTGAGCTGTCCAGGCAGACAATCCCAGCGCACCCACTCAGCCCAGAAATCCCCTGCTCTGCTCTTAAACATGGGGCAGGGGCTTATCTGCTAAATAAAACCTAAATGAGAAATGTTGATACTTAATGAAATATAAGTTTGGGGGATTTCACAGAAGAGATCTGCTGTCACTGCTTTAATTTATTAGGGGAGAGTTATGTGCAGATGGTATATACAGAGTTATTTCCTGCCTGTACTCCCGAGTAAGTTGATTTGTGGTTTAATGACTTTTATCAAAATGAAATAAGCGTTTGATCTTTGGATTTGATCTGGCTGTATCTGCAGCTGCTCCACCACTACAGCAATTACTTCCAAACTGGGCTCTTTGCCCAGGCAAATGGAGTTTGTCCTTGTTTCATGTCTCATTGACTGTCCTGATAATACACACAGTGGTACTGGAGGGGGTTTTTTTTCTCCCTCTAAATTTGATAGGTGTGAAAGGAACAGAGTAATTCGCTTTTTATTTTAGTATCAGTGTTGTTTTATTATCATCCATTCGCTGCTCTGGTTAATTTTCTCTCGAAGCTGCCCCAAACTGGAATTCAACACGAGAATGTGGAATTTTCTCCAGGTAATCCTGCTGTGCCCTTCTATAGAGAAACAAGAAATTCACTTATGAATTGTAAATCCCAGACCCCTGGTGATGATTTCACATCTCTGTGTGGGTTAGGGATGAAACTGCAGCGATGTGCTGTGCCTCCCCCCACCCCCCTCCGGATAAACCCATTTCTAATGGATTTCAGTGGAAGGCAAGAGTTACACTTGGAATAAATTTACCCCCGTGTATCCATCTCTGAAACACTGGGGTTTTTTGCTGTCGGCTAATTAATCCTTTCAGGTTGGAGCTGTCAAGGTTGGCAGTTCCTTTTCCAGGCTGATACTTCACTCTTGATTCACTCAGGCCAAGACTCATCCAAGCTCAGCCTCGAGAGCTCCTGGTGGGAGATGGTGGTTCAGGTTTACAGATTTACAGTTCCCAGGGCTCAGTGCTGCCAGCTGGGACTTCCTGAGGAGCTCCAGCTGCATTCCTGAGGGAGAGCAGGAGCAGGAGCCGAGGTGGGGGCTGGCAGCCAGGTCAGCAGGAGGGAGCTGCAGCTCTGTGGAACACGGTGTATCCTCTGCATCAGGCAGTGCTGGATGAAGATGCTCTGGGAGAGCCTTGGTTTGGAGCCAGCAGGTCTGAAATGTGCCAGTTCACCATGGCAAGGAGATGCAGTCAGGAAGAACTTTGAATAAATTACACATTTTTGTTCTGCCTGAGTTTTTTTTTTTTTTACAGTCACTTCACGCTTCGGGGGGTTGGAAGGTGGATTTTAAATTGTCTCTTTTTTTTTTTCTTTTTGGCAGGATATTTCTTCGAGATAAGCGATAAAAATGGCAAGATCTGGGAACTGGCTGGTGGATGAGCTGCCTGGAGATGTGCAGCATTCCCAGGAGCTCTGGGAGAAGGCGCTTCACCCTTGGAGCTCTGGAAGCTGTGCCAGGGTTGCTGCTGCATCTTTAGCAAATCAAACTATTTGCACGGTACTTGCTTCTTAATCCAGGGAAATTAAACCCACCAGTGGTAGCTGCGTTTTCCAGCCACCTGCTCTCCCAGGTGCTCCCACGCCCGCTCGGAGATGGGAGATGTGACCCAGAATTCTTCTGCAGAGCTGGGATCCTTCCCAGCACAGGCCAGGCTTCTATCAGCTCCAGTAAAAATCAAGATCTGATGGCAGAGCATATGTCCATTGCATAATTCATTAGAGTTCTCAGCAACTATTTTTAGGTATTTTTCAATCGGAGTTGGAGGGTGAGGATTATTTGGGGAAAGAAAAAGATAAGGAACTTGTGGGGGCTGAGGAACATGTCTAGGTGTTTCTCCTGGGCTGGGATGGATTTGGCCATTGAGCCGTGTTTGTGTTTCAGGGAATTGTTTCTGTCTTGGACAGTCCCACAGTCCGTGGCAGCTGGGCTGGGAGATGGTGCCAATCCACCAGCACAGCAGGAATCCTGCTCCTCTCGTCCTGCTGCTGAACCCCCTGCCAGCTCAGAGCCCACAGCTCCTCCCTCACACCCCCTTCACACTGCATCACTCCATCACCCTGAATGGGGGATTCCCAATTTCCAAACCCAGGACACCTTCAAACCCCTTTCCCTTCTGTTTTGTGTCTCTGGAATGTTGGCGGGACAGAGCGGGAGAGTCTGGGCTTTCCCTGCTCGGGTTGTGCAAAATGCTCCTGACTACAAATCACCCCAGTCACAGCACTCCCAGCTCCTTCTGCTGTGTCAGCAGGATGGGAAACGCACTCAGGTTGGGAGGACACCTGGGATGTTCCTCCGTGCTGGAATTCAGCCTGTGCTGCCTCATTTCACCTGACACACGCAGCCTGAGCCGGTTTGCTGTGAGAAAGTGAGGAAAGAATCTATCAAAACCCCCAAAACTGTGTTGTACAGCGTGAGTCAGTGAGAAGGGAGGGAAGGAGGAGCTCTTTGGAGGGCTTTTACATCTTCCTTATTGCTAGGAGACAGCTTGGGGCGTGGGGAGCTCCCACAGCTGCCTCTGCTCGGAGATCCACGGAGCAGCTTTGCCTGGGGAGAAGGAAATTTGGATGGGAGCTTATTTTCATTGTCTTTCAGTCTTTCTGAGGCAAATGCAAGAGTGTGGTGGAAGAAACAGCAGGTGGCAAGGAGAGTGCTGTGCCTGAGCTCAGGGATCAGGGATCTCGGCTGAGCTTGGAATGTCACTGAGATTTGAGGACAAGCACGGCTTGCTCTCTGCACAAAGTGGGGTAATTACGTAGTTATACCTCATTTGGGCTGAATTCACAGTGCTGGGAAAGCCACTGGAGCAAAAATGTACAACTGCCAGCCAAGGAGCCAAGTTCTGGCTTGTTGCTGATGGTCAGTGCGGTTACACCAAGGGCAGGTGCTCCAGGCAGCCCTCAGACAATCAACCACTGGAACCACAGATCTCAAAAGGCACCTGAAGCAAGAGCTGGTTGAGCTTGGGGCTGTAAATGGCCAAATCTCCTGGGGGTTGTAGTCATGGGTGGGAAAAGCCTGGAAAAAAAACACAACCAAATCTACCAGGAGAATGTGTGAATTTGTCATCCAGAAGGGAGTCACTGAGACAACTGTGTAATATCTCTCACTGTATTTCTCACACTAATGCCAGATGGCCGGGAATGGGATCCCCCACGTTCTCCTGCGAGTCTGAGGAGACAAGAAAATAAACATGGAAAATGTCTGTGGTGATGGAATCAGATTGGCTCTGCCTCGTAAGGTGAGTCAGTGCTTTTGACTGCTGAAATCATTAGGATTTCTTTCTAATTTGATTCTCCTGTTAACCCTTCAAACCCCACAGATCTCAACCACCCTTTTATTTGCTGTTCCTCCCCTCTGCTCTCCCTGTCTGTGACTCGTATCAAGCTTGGGGACAGTGGCCACACATCAGGTGCCTTCAGCAGCTGCCAAAGGACTGACAGACCCCAGCAGGTGGAAAGAGGTAAGAACAGCTTTAATCAACCAGGATCCACACTTAGAGGAGCCATCTCCAGAGGGTCCCAAAGGCAGCCCCAGGGACTTCCACTGGGTGTCCTCCCTTTCTCGTGGCAGCTGGGGAGTGAACTGTGGGAAGCTGGGGCTGTTGGAAGGGCTGTCCCCCACGGGTGTCCCTGGAGTGTTGTGGCTGTGCCTCCCCCTCCACCACAACCAGCAGGCTTAGGTCACACTGCTCAAGGCTGGCACCACACGGGTTTGCCCCCCCATTTTTGAGCAGGGGCTGGGCCCTGTCACTGCCTCGTGGCTGGAGAGGCTTTGAAAGCCCCTTTGATCCATCTGTGCCAATGAAAATGGAGCTGTTGGAAGCCTTTGATCCTTTCTGGGCAAACTGTGCCCAGAAACGTGATGGCCTTGGGATATTTCTGAGGATTTCTTGCACTTCAGGAGCTTTAGATGGGATATTGGGAAGGAATCCTTCCCTGGGAAGGTGGGCAGGCCCTGGCACAGGGTGCCCAGAGAAGCTGTGGCTGCCCCTGGATCCCTGGAAGTGTCCAAGGCCAGGTTGGACGGGGCTTGGAGCACCCTGGGCTGGTGGAAGGTGTCCCTGTCCATGGCAGGGGTGGCACTGGATGCAGCACTAACATTCCATGACTCTGTGTTCTTTAAGGTCCTTTCCAGCCCAAACCATTCTGGGATTCTACGAGAAACAAGATTTGGCAGCGATTCCAGTTGGTTGTGTTTGTGTTGCCTGGGCAGAGCCAGACAAGGGCATTTTACCCCAGCTGGGCTGTTGGAGTGGAAACCCCTCCCTCTGCTGCTCCATCACCTGCAGGACCATCCTGGAGGGATCAGGACTCAGTCACCTCCCAGCTACAGGACAAGACTGTGAGGAATTACAGGTAAAGAAACACAGGGCAGAAATAGTTGGGTGTGGAAATGTGTGGGTGTGGGGTGCTCTGCACTCAGGTGTAGTTTGGAGGTGCTTGACACACCAGACAATCCACGCTCCACCAGCTCCCTGGGCTCCTGCCATCGCATGTCCTGCGCATGAAACACATTTATTTTTAAACTAAATGCCACATTTCCTACCTGCCTGGTGTTCCAGTGCCATTTTCTCCCTTAGCAAATAAAGGAAATAGCTGGGTAAGCATAAATGTGTTCCTTGACAGCCTCGCTTTGTGGCAAAACTGCCACTAAATCTTCCCAGGCCGTCGGGCTGTGAGCTCTCTGGGACAGCAGAGCCCCCTGCACGCAGCTTTCATTGCAATGCTGCCCTCAAACACCGCCTGTCTCTCGTGTTTTTCTGATCATTGTTTAAAGAACTGATGAAAGGGCTGAAAACTTTGCAAACTTTCCTTTTCTTGGGTGTCTCCAGCTCGGTCTTTCATCACTGAGCAGTGGAGAAGGAATGTCTCTTCTGAACTGCAGCGAGGAGGAAGGGGGGGGGAAAATTAATGATATCACCAAATGGAAACTCTTTCAAGTTGCCTTTAATTGCAGAGGGCACAGGGAGCTCGTTCAGCTTTAATTCTCTGATCTCTTGCTCTCCCCAAGGGGTGAGTTTTCTTCTCCTCCCACATCTCACGCCATTTTCCCGGGGTGTTGAGCCTGGTGGAGGGAAATGAGGTGGATTCCTGACTCCTGCAGAGCCATTCCTGATGGGATTTGGGATTTTGGGCAGGGACACCTTCCACCAGCCCAGGTTGCTCCAGCCTGGCCTTGGACACTCCCAGGGCTGGGGCAGCCACAGCTTCTCTGGGCAAGTGTTGCATGTCCAAGCAGTCCAAAGTTAAAAGAAAAAGCAACAAAACCCCCAAGACTCTCCAGAAATTCCCACTCCTCACCGAGGAGCTTCAGCTGAGCTCACCAAGCGTTCCCTGCCCGTCTTTGTCTCCTGGGAAGTGTCAGAGCAATGGGCTGAAAACTGCTCAAAGAGCCATTCCCACCGTGGAAAAGCCTGGGGATTATCATCACAACAGGTCCCTGGGCAGAAACACGCAGCATAAAGCTTTAAATTCGAGTCACACTGATAAGAATAACAAATAAAGAGACCAAATTCCCTTAAAAAATGGGATTACAGAGGCCGTGGGGAAGAAATATTTTGAAGGAAGTTAAAGAGAAGTTAATCTGCTTTTATGTAATTTGTTTCCCTATTCTTCCCGAAGTGGCTTGCTTTGGGGACAGCTGCTTTCAAGGTTTAGGAGGGCTGGAATTGGCAGCCCATGGCCTGACAGAATACTGGCTGCCTGGAAAAATGGCTGGGTCGATAATTTACAGCTGATCCAACCATGTGAAACACAACCCAGTTGTCTGTCCAGCCCGCAGTTTGCTGTCTGGGGGGATCTGCTCCTCATCCTGGGAGCCCCTGATGCCACTCTGAGGTCTGGGTGTGCCAGAGGGAGGGGAGGGCAGGGAATAGGCAGAGGACAGGGATCTCCTCCTTGATCTCCCCCAGTGTGTCGGTTCTGGTGAGCTCAGCCCCGCTTCCAGGAGCCCGCCGTGCTCTCAGGGTTTCTGCTCTCTTTGCACCTCTCAGAAGGAATTCTCTGGATCAGAAAATATGGTCTGTGAGGGGAAAGCAGCTCTTCAGCTTCGAGCAAGTCCATAAGTTTTCATGATGCAAAAATAAAAAAAGACAACAGTGCTATTTCAAAGAGAAGTGGGAATGTGCTTAACACCTCCCCGAGCTGGCCCCAAGTGGCTGAGCTGCAGCCAGGGGGAATTCCTTGGGGTGGATTGGAACAACACTGTGGCTTACCCAGAGCTCAGGTCCTTCAGACCACGAGTGGGGTTCACAGAGAAACAAGGCCAGGCTGCTCTGCCCCAGCAAGGGCCAAGTTTGATTTTCAGTTGCTTCTTTCTGGTGTGGTTTCATTGTACAAGGGTGGAATGAACGTTTAGAGCTCTGGAAACGGTGCTGACACAGTGAGGGGGAGGAAAGCCCTGCCCAGCTGTGTGGGGTGGGGATCAGTGGGTACTGGAGCCATGGATTACTGCAGGGCTGAGTTCTTTGTGTGCAGACAGGTGAGTGCTGGGTATAGATTGAGACAAGTGTTGTGCCACTCTGACTTCAGTGGAAGGAAACTTTTATAGGAGAGAGTGCAAATTCTGGGGGGAAAAGCTGTAGATGACGTCCTTAGAGCCTGGTGTCCATTCCCTGTGATGTGTAGGGCCATGGTTTTGAGTTCCACTTCTCTCTGGTTTATCTGTTTAAACCACTGGGAACAAGGATTAATTTTTACTTGGTGATTTTAACACTCAGGGACAGATTAGGACAACAGCCTCCTGATGGTATATGGCCATTAAATACTAAATGCTGTAGAAAAATGCTATAGCAGCATCAAGTCAAACCATAAATCCCAGGAGATTTACATTTTGTCCCCAGTAATTAAACAGAACCATCTCTGAAGCCATGCTGTTCTTTGTTCAGCACTCAGTGAGCAGTTCCTGGAGACACCAGCTGGAGAAGTCCATGGGTTAGTCCTGGCTCTGCCTTGGCCAAGCCATCAGTGACAGGCAGGTTCTCGTGGCTGAATTTACAGAGGCACTAAACAAAATGGAAATGCTGATGTTCATCATTGATTTTCTCCTTTGCTGCCCTGGAATGGTGCTAGTGGGAGCAGTTGGAATCAGATTACCTTAAAACTTACTCACAGAATGAAGTGCTTAATTTATCCCCGTTTTTTTTTCCTTTCCCAAAGTGATACCACAGGAAGGTATCAGCTGTGCTCCTTCCAGAGCAGCCCCATCTCCTCTCTTGCTTTTCTCACTGTGCTTGTGAAATTCATTTCTTATCACTCCCTACGATCTTTTTTTAAACCCTTTTGCATGTGTTATATCTGCTAAAGTAATCACTCATGTTGGTTATGGGATAGAATAGAAGAGAATAGACAGTGATTGTTGCAGATATAACTGCAAAATGTTTCCAATTTCTGGAAATATCTATTGAAAACCACATTTGCCAAACATTCATCTCCATCTCCCCGTGCTGTCAGGTCACAGCTCCGTGCCTGCACAGCCTGGCAGACTTTGGGATTCAAGGCAGACAGGCTGATTCCAGTTTAACTGAGGATCTGGGAAGTGCTGCATTTTGAGTGATATATCCTCTCATAATCTGGGAGGTTAAATGGCTTTGCTGATTTGATTCTTTACTGCCTTGCCCATTTCCCATCCGATCCAATCGCCTGTGAAATGACAGCAAATCCCAAGGCACATTTGTCTGCCCACCCTGGGCTCCTTGGAGGTGCTGGGAGGGATTGCAGAGCACAGAGAGACACTAATTGGGCTTTAATTGCCCCTGATGAGTCACATGGGATGTACAGTGTTAGTGGTAATTCCAGTGGTGAAGTGTCTGAGGGGTCTGGCCCCTGTCCTTATCCAGAGCTGGTGGAGCTGGAGGTGACTCTGCTGAGGTCACCAACCTGCCCATTTCCTGCCACTTCAAGGGGGAAACAGCCCAGCAGGGACTTGGAAAAATGGACCCTGAAAGTTTTGCACTGGAGGAATCCCTTGGTTGGGCTCAGGGAGGACTGGTGAGAGTGATCCCAGAATCCCAGGATGGTGTGAGTCGGGAGGGACCTTAAAAACCATCCTGTTCCACCCCCTGCCATGGGCAGGGACACCTTCCACCAGCCCAGGCTGCTCCAACCTGGCCTTGGACACTCCCAGGGATGGGGCAGCCACAGATCCAAGGCTTCATCACCCTCACAAGGAAAAATTCCTTCCCAATATCCCATCTAATCCTGCCCTCTGGGAAGCCATTCCCTGTGTCCTGTCCCTCCATCCCTCATCCCCAGTCCCTCTCCAGCTCTCTTGGAGCCCCTTTAGGCCCTGGAAGGGGCTCTGAGGTCTCTCCAGAGCCTTCTCTTCTCCAGGCTGGTCCATGGTGGGTACCTGACCCTGAGGGGAGCCAAGTGCTCAGACCAGCCCATCTCCTTGAAAAATAACAATCCTGGAATTGTTTAGGTTGGACAAGACCTTTAGGATCGTTGAGTCCAACCATTAACCAGCACTGGTACAACTGGGATATTATCCAGGGATGCCCAGACTCTAACCCTGCCAAGATCCACTCCAGGAGAGCATGCCTTTCAAATGAACAAACCTTTTTAATCTCTGGATTTCCCCAATTTAACCCTCCCTGGCTGCATTCCCTGCCACTGCACCGCAGTGAGTGGCTCTGCTCCCAGCTCTTCCCATCGTTTTCCCCCTTGACCTCCCCACCTTTGGAAGGAGGATGGAGGTTTTCCTGGCTCAGCTGGACGGCAGCAGATCTTGATACCTGCATTTCAGGCTCGTGGGGTTACAGTGATGGATTTACTCCAGCACCTGGAGCAAATGAGTTATAGCCAGGCCCTGCAAATGGTCATAAATATGATGGGGTGTGTGAACTGAGGTAATTGCCTGCTTTATATATGTGTTTATCTTGCCTGCATTGCATACACAATGTGCATTGTGTCAGGCAGGTGATGAAGAGCAGCCATAACGCTCCTCAAGTGCACATTTCCTCTTACTTTATGGCTGAGGCTCCCAGTTATCTTATGCAGAGCTGGCTGCAGTGGGTTTAATATAAATTAACACACTTAGAAAATGTCAAGGAGCATTAATTGACAATTTTGGAGGCCTACCTTGCTAAATACCAGTTCAGTTCTGAAAGCCGTCTCTGCGAGCTCAATATGTGGCAAATAATGCTTATTCATGACTGGCTTATGTAAGTTGGCATTAATTACGTGGCAGCTCCGAGCTGGCTGTCACAGATGGGCTTGCTGGAGAAGCAGGTGCCAAAAATAAAGTTCCCAGCCCCACGAGGGAACTGCTGGGCTGGGTATTCAGCACTTTGGAAAACCAGGGCACATCATCTTGTGTGTAAATAGCGACTTACTAACCTAATTCTGGACCCACTTTTGGAAGGGAACTGGCCTATATAGAAATATTTCACATCAGCAGCTTCTCCTGCATCTCCTGCCTGTGGCAGGAACCCGGTGCACCCCCAGCCCACCCACTCCCCAGCATTTCCCTGCCTGCAAATCCCTGAATATTCCAGTGGGAAAAGGTGAAGCAAGCTGAGAGTTTTTGGTCTGAGCAATCAGGACAGGGTTGGTTGGTCCCTCTGCCTGCCCTCCAGCCTGAGCAGCCTGGGCTGGTTTGGAGCTGCTGAGTGCTAATTGTCGAGTGCTAATTGTGATAAAAAACCCAGCTTGGATTTGGTGTTTTTCCCCAGGCACAGGGAAGGTGCTGATGTCTCTCCAAGAAGGTTCCTGCTTCTCACTCCAGCTTCAAGCTGCTCCCCTTCCAGCTCCAGGAATGCTCAGCACCACGCCACACTGGGCCTGATTTTGGAGCTCCTGGGAGCTTCAGTGCCTGCCTCAACAAAGTTAAGGAAGGTTGAAAGATGAGACTTTAAAGCATTTATTGATTTTGCTTTAATATTCTGGTATTTCTTTCCCATCAGCAGACTATTTACTTTATGTAGTGCACCGTGGGGTAAGTATATTCCCAGAAATGATGCACATAATGGGATCTCCTATATGAGCATATGGATATCAAATGAAAAATCGGCTGTAAATCACTTAAAATCAGGAATAGAAACGGCACCCAGGAGCTGCACTCTGCAGGTATCTGTGCTCTGGAGCCAGGGTGGGAAGGGTGGCCCTTCCTGAGCAGGGAGGGCTGGGTTTCCTTGGCATCATCCATGGATGTGCAGCCTTTGGGGTCCCAGAGCTGTGCAGGGCTGGGTTTCTACGGCAACTGGCTGGGAAAAGCCAGGGATGGGATGGGGGTCCTGCCCTGTTCCCCCTGATTTTACCTGGGTTTTATTACCAGATAGTCCCTTCCTTTCTGTTTTCCTTCGGTTTGGTGTTGCTGCTGTTGAAATGGTTTCTGTGCTGCCTGCACTGAGCCCTCCCCTGGGAGCAGGGCAGAAATGAGCCTGCCAGCACTGTCCCAGCTGACAGCAAGGGTTGATTCCCTCGCCCTTCTGCTTTTCCATCCCCTCCTTATCCCACCCAGCCATCCCAGTGACCCGTGGGGACCCAACCCCTCCTTCCTCCCAGAATGGGTTGGGTTGGGAGGGACCCTAAAGCTCATCTCCTTCCACCCCCTGCCATGGGCAGGGACACCTTCAATCCACCAGCCTGGCCTTGGACACTTCCAGGGCTGGTGACTCCACCATTTAAATCCAATCCCAGGGATTATTTTGTCTCCTCTTGCTTAAAATGTTTAAAAAAAAAAAAAAAAAAAAAAAAAGCTTTAGCCCATCAGCAAAGCCAGTGCCTCAAATTAAATTCTGTGATAAAAGCAAATGAAGTGTCATTGAGGAGAGCCAAGAGGAATTTCTCCTGGGAAGAGGGTGATAAGGAATTCCCTGGGACAGTGTGAGCTGTTCCTCTGTGTCCCCCCAGTGTCCCCACTGGCACTGGGGCATTGGCTGCTGCTCCTGTGGGTCTTTCACAGGTGTCTTTCCCTTTCCACTCACTCATGGTAATGAAAGAATTGGGCTGAGCCATCAGGAATTAAGGAGAACTGTCCTGCCATGTATTCCCAGAGATGCTGCTGCTGGTGGAAAATGTCTCCTGTGGAGCTGCTCCACTGCAGACATGAATATTGCAGAGCACACAGCCCCTCTCTGGTAGCTCCTTGACCATGAAATTGCCCATGAAATAGGAATCTATTGTTTATCATGCTAATTAGGAACCCAAAATTTATTTAGAGGTCACTGGAAAGCCGTGAGAAATATCCTGCTGTGGGAAAGAAAGAAGATTCAAGAAGCCATAGGGGGGTTGGGCTATTTAGTAGAATGTTATTCCTAATATTTAAGATGCTTTCTGAGCTGTGCATTAAATTAATAAGGGAGATGAAGGAGTGTTTTAATGTAACTTAGTGGGAAAGTAGGCTTCAGAATTTATTTTATTCATAGATTTTTGCATCAAAGGTCCTATAATGATTAATTTTCAAACTTACAGGTTTTAATAGCAAAATAAGAAAGAATAGCACCCAAGTTCCTTTGAAATACTTAATAAAATGCTGTTCTTTAAAGCACTAAATGGCTTCCTAATGCCACCAGCACTTCAAAGAGCAGCATTCTTTGCAATATTTCTATTTGGTTCTCTACCCTGCACTCTGTGTGTGTGTAAGACAGAAATACTTTCAGATGGGCAAAATCAAGGCATGGTTACATCCCAACAACCCCCTGAAAAACTGCACTGAGGGCTTGGTAGGGCACAAGTGTAAATGCAGGTTAATCTGAGGGTCCAGAAGGTTCCTTGGCCAGAAGATTCCGGGAGAAACTCCAACTATCCCAGCAGGTAAGAGAGCTCCTTGTGGGGCTGATGCACAGAGGGACTGACAGAGCCCCAAATTCAAATTTCTTTTTAGGAAAAGGTGTTTCTTTCCCTCACAGACAAGAAGCCTCTTCGTGTCAAAGCCAAGATGTGTAAAAGCAGGGGCTCCATCCCCTCAGCGGGCACTGGAGACAGGGAAGCTCCTCCTGGGATGCTCTAAAACAAAACCCACAGGATTTGGCCCCTTCCAGCACCCAGGAAAGCAGAGGGCAGCTGGGATTGCAGGCTGGAATCCCGTCCCAGGAGGGCAAAGAATTGTAAATTGGAGCGTGCAGAGGATTAATTGCCAGCAGGTGCCAGCCATAAGAAGTTCCTCTCTGATCTGGGCAGGGGGTGACTCTGAGTGTTCCCCTGCATTGTTCTGTTCTTGCCCTTGTTCAGGAGAGCAGAAAACAAAACTCTACGTGAGGAAATGGGATAAACAACTTTGCTGCTGTCAGAAAGGAAAAAAAAAAAAAAAAAAAAGCAGTGCAAGCCTTCAAAGGGGAGAGACTGTTAATTAGGAAATTACTGCATGAAAATAATAATTAGGGAGGCCAGACACTGGTGAGAAGCCAACCTGTAGTTTCCCAACCTGCCCTGAGCCAAGGGTTAGACACAACCTGCCCCAACAATTTGCTGGGGCTCCTTCCTCCCTGTGTTGTGGGAAAATGAGTGCATTTAGCAATTAGCAGAGCTGGTGATTGACTCCTGGGCATCCCCAGGATGACCCTCTGGCTGCCCTTGTCTCTCCATGCCCAGGCACAGGGCTCAGCCTGGGAGGTCCATGTGGATTAGGCAGGGCAGGAGGTCCTGCCATCCCCTCTGCTCCTCAGGAGGAGGGGAGGAGATGCAGGGCCCTTTAATTAGGGGGCTGCTCCCTGGGGAGAGCAAATGGAGCAGGAGGAGAAGGGTTCTCTCCAGGAGGTGATTCCCTGCACCCCCAGCTCCAGGCTGCTTGGTTTGTTGTCTGCAGGCTGTGGGGAGAGTGATGCAAGCAGGGCATCAAGCTGGTCACACAGTGAGTGACCTTGCTGGGCTCTGGGAGAATTCCTGCCTTGGTCTGCTCTCCATCCACCCAAACAGACCCTGCTGATGTCACTCCTGAGTGAGTCCTGTGTGTGTGGAGATGTGCAGGGCAGGTTTGGGTTGGATCTCAGGGAAAGGTTCTTCCCCCAGAGGGTGGTTGGCACTGAACAGGCTCCCCAGGGCAGTGGGCACAGCCCCAAGGCTGCCAGAGCTCCAGGAGGGTTTGGATGATCCTCTCAGGGATTGTTGGGTTGTCCTGTGCAGGGCCAGGAGTTGGACTGATGATCCTTGTGAGTCCCTTCCAGCTCAGGAGATTCTGTGATTCTATGAAGGGGCTCACCAGACCAATCTGGTGCTGGTTTGGAGCACAAACCCAGCAGCACAACAGGAACAGCCAAGTCAGAGAGGAATGGTTTGGTTTGGAAGGGACCTTAAAGATCATCCAGTTCCAACCCCCTCCCGTGGCTCTCACAGATTCTTAGGACACATAAAAACTACATCTTGACATGATGATTGATGGGGCTGTTCCAGTGGATGTGGCTGCTTTTATGGGGGTGTCTGATGGAATAGATGATGCCACAAGATGTGGGGGAAAAACTGTTGGCACTTGGAGTCATAACCCAACGTGGCTTTAGGTGTTTTGCCATCCCCCTCAACAGAGGCCCAGTCACTCTCTAGAGCATTTCCATGGATGCAAATGGACAATGGGCCTTTGGGATTTCTTTCAAAAAGGAAAAAAGCCTCTCTGGAGCCTGGGGTGCTCTGTGAGCAGAAGGCTGCCAGCCCACCCAGCCCGTCGCAGAGGAAGAGCTTTGGTTTAAATCAGCACCCGAGCCTTTGCCAAAGGAAACAGAAGAAGCAAAGCAGCCACCTGAGCCTGTGTGGCTCTGATCTCCCCACAGGCCCCTGGGGCTGGGGACCAGGAGCAAATCCTGCAGGGAAGGACATTTACCGAGGGCAGGAGACACGCAGGTCCCGCAGCATCTGCTGAGCTTTGAGTGTGGATCGACCAGGTAAGGGCTGAGATCCCTCTGCTGCTCACACACCTTCTGTCACAGCGTGGATGGGCTTAGACAACAGAAACAATGCTGAAATACCGGCTCCTGCTTTCCTTCTCTCTGTAAATATCATTGTCAGCCCTCCTGCATCCCAGTTTAACATCTCAAGTTGGACACCATTGTTTACTCTTCTTTGTCTTCATGTTGAGTCACCTCTGGTTAGAAGAGTTTTAACTGTTTAAGTCAACCTGCTTTGCAAGCAGAATAAAACCAGAGCAATTTTTGATTTCCAAAGGTTAATTGATTCCAAAAGCAGAACCAATTACAGTTAAAAAATAGAAATGCAAGAATTTATAAGAATTTTTTCTTATATATATATAAGAAAAAAGGGTCATTGAAGTCGATGTCAAGATGCTGCCAGGTGGTCAAATTTGACTGTCCTGGCTCCTTTTGACAAACAACTTTGATGTTCACATAAAAGCTGTGGCTGTCCCATCCCTGGAAGTGTCCAAGGCCAGGTTGGATGGGGTTTGGAGCAGCCTGGGCTGGTGGAAGGTGTCACTGCACATGGCAGGGGTGGCACTGGATGGGCTTTGAGGTCCCTCCCCAAGCCCAACCAAGTCAGTCCTGTAGTGCAAAGCTTGTAGAATCCATTTTCCCAAGCAGCAGAAGGGGCAGATTTCCATCTGTGCAGGTTTCTTTTCCTTTATTGCTGTAAAAGGAACGGGCACTCAAGCGGAATTTGAAGTCAGTGGCAGAAAATAAGGCAGCAAGAGCACATGAAGGCAACTGAGGGACTGCAAAGGTGTGAGTGAGGGATGGAATAGTAATGAGGGAGTCACATAAAAGACAGGGAATATGTAGCACTTTGAAGAGTAAAAGATAAGCAAAGCAAAACATCCAGCAATGACAGTATCCCAGCAACAATAAATTCTGCCTGTGATAGGGCAGGCTGAGAAGGAGCTGGGACTGACAGCTTTCTAATCAGCCAAAAAAAAAAAAACCCTGGTCACTGGTGCCACTGCAGAATGCTGAGGGGAAAGTGTGAAACTCATCCAGGTGCAGGTGGTGGGTTTGTGCAGCAGCTGCTGCCAAGAATGTTGTTCAGGGGACAGGAGGTGGAGTTGGAGCCCTTTGGTGATGGACCTGTTGGAATCAAAGATTAATTTGACTCCCAGCTCAGGTGGAAGGTGCTGACAAAGAAGTCCCTACTGGATGGGCCATTTGGGGGTTAATGTTTTCTGCCCAGAAGTGATGAAGCCCTCTTGGCTTGTCTGCTCCCAAAGCAAAGGGATGGGATGGCTGCTTTCCACATGGATCAGTTTATCGAGGTAACAGACTCAAACAAATGGGAATTTCCTGTGGATGAGCACCTGAGTGGCAGTAAATGGGATCAAATAGAAGATCTGCACTTTTTTTTTTGAGGAAGAGGAGACATGAGGCTCGTGCAGGTGTACTTGGGCGTGCTGCCAGTGACGGGAAAGAGAGTGATAAATAGATGTCTTGGAAAAGCCTGAATGCAGGAATAATAACCATCAACAGTGTGAGACATGGAATTAGATGGATTCCTCTTCCAGAAGCTTCCTGTGTTCATTATTGATGGCACTGCAAGTTTTCTTCCTTTGCTTTCTGTACTCCTGCAGTACAATCTGGTCAGAGTTTCCACATGCAAAGGCAGGTGATGGAAGGACTCGGGAAGGAAAGTGAAAAATGACATAAATGAACTGCAACAACAGCTGTGCCCTGGCAAGGACTACAAAGAACTGGAGATAATCCTGAATGACAAAGGCTTTGTTTTCCCAGTTACCACTAAAACATGGTGGAAAGAGTCTCAGGACGTGGCAAGTCTCTCTTTCCATGGGATTTCTGAATAGCTGACCCTTTTTTTTTCCCCTTCTTTAATATCCCAGACATGATTTTAAAGGTACCTGAACACCAAGAGGTTTGGATTAGCATATAAAAAATTCACTGTACCCCTCTTCAAACTCTTGCACCTCTGTCAAATTGGAAAATTCTGCCCTGTGACCTCCTTTGAGGGGTGTTGAAATGGGGACAGTGGGCCCTCACAGGGAGAGGGAGTGATGGACACGTGAGTAAAGGTGGATTTTTCGGGAATTGAATGTGGTTTGGACTCTCTAGAGGTCATTTGAAGTTGCCCTGAAGTTTTGTGGTTGGCTCTGTGAGATCAAAAGGAAGAGCTCTTAGTGCAGATGACTGTCAGTGAGGGGAGATACCCTGAGGGTCACCCTGGCAGGTCCTGCCACAGCTTTTGGGCAGAGCCCAGTCAGCAGAGCTGCCTTCCCTCCCGGGTCTGAAGTGGGAATTCCATCCCTCCCTCTTGCAGAGGGTTTAAGGGGAAGTTCAGTGCCCTGATGGGCACCTGGATGTTACAGCTGACCTCTGAGAAGTTACTGAGCCGACCTTCTGCCTCCACTGCTGTAAATTAAAGCTCAAAGTCGGGTCATCTGGCCTGGCTGAAGGCAGAAGTGGAAAAGACCAGCTGAGACCTGGCCTTGTTTTTCCAGGAGCTTCTCAGGGGCAGCTCTGGATGATTTTGAAGTGGTTCAGGGGCTGATGAGGTGTTGTGGTGCGTATAATTTCCGTCCCTGGATGTCTGACACTCGGCAGGTCTCGTGTTTTGAGCCCCCACGGTCCCACAGGAGGAGCTGGTGGAGACTCCCATGATGGAGAAGCCTTTTCATCTCCATAAGGAATCTGCTCCACCTGCAGATTGGCAGCTCAGGAACAGTCAATGCCCTCCTGGCACTGCCAATCCAACCCAAAGGGGTGTGGAGTGCAGCCCTACATCTATCCAAAAAGTGGGATTTAAAGCAGCAGAGGGATGATTTCCTTTGTGAGGATAACTGCAGTTCCAGGTATGTAGATTATTTTCCTGATTCCTCTCCAAATCTGCACCGGGTGACTGTCAGAACTGAGGAGTGGATTGGTTCTTTGTGGTGCTGTGCCCCAGGTCATCTTGATAACACGGGAAATGGCAGGTTAATGGCAGTTTAACACCAATTAACAGGCCACTTTGTAATAGATTAGCATTGGGAGCCTGCTCGATGGGTAATTACAATAATTAACTCTCGAGCTCGCCTGCGCTGGTGAACAGAACTGTGGTACCTCTGTTTACCAGGGAAGGGGATGCAGGAGCAGACATGGATCACTGGGAATGCTGCAGCCAGGCAGGATGGGAACTGCACGAAATTCGGGCTTGCTCTTGCAATGTGCTTGCAGGTGACAGCCCCGGGTGGAGGTGAGTTCTCTGAGGGACTATTTTAGTCTCAGCTGAGGTTTCCTGTGGCTCAGAGGAGCTGGGAGAGGCATCTGTGCTGAGCACAGGCCTCTGCATCCTTCCCCAGCATCCCTGGCCTCAAACAGATGGATTTCCCCCTCCTTGGGCCAGCTGTTTTCAGCGTTCAGTGCTCACAGCTGAAGTCAGGCTCCCAGATAAGTCCCCTCCTCTTGGGAATCTACCAGTGAGAAGTGATTTGGCTCAACAGAGCTCACCATCCAACGAGAGGATGCCCTGAATTCTTTGGGAAAGCTCCGTTTGGTCGGGAATCCTTCAGGAAATGCGAGTGCTGCTGCCACAGGGGTTCCTGTCAATGGTTCATGGAGGGGACACGGTGACACTGGTTACCCATCGACTGGAATCAGGGCAGGGAGCAGTCAGTGGGATGGACCTGCTGGCTCTGGGGATCCCTTACTCTGGTCCCGTTGTCCTGGTGGGTTGATGGTTGCCAGGGGACAACCTTGACACCCAAAGGTGTCAGCACATAGAACTTGGTCACTGAGTGATTAAAGTGAAAGAGGGATGGTGTGTGTGGAAGGTGCCTTAAAAGAGCCTGTTTCATAAGGCTGAAAGCAATTTTGGGAAATAGAATTGGGCAGAAAAATGGGAATAATTGGGAAAGCTGAAGTGGGGTTCAGAATTCCTTGATCAGGAGGATAGCTGCTGCTTTGAGAACCCTCTGCCTTGTTCAGAACATTGGGAATTTATTTCCCTTCAACATTAATAAATGACTCTTTTAATTCTCCTGCCTGTTCCAGCACCTTCAGCTCCATCTCTTGCTGCTCAGCAGAAGGGGAACCCTCTGCAGAGCCACTTCAAGTATAAATAAGTCATGCAAGGCACTCTGGGGGGTTGGAGCAGCTGTTTGAGAGCACAGCTGCTCAGCGTCCTCATTGTTAGTCAGTCCTGGCTTTTTAGACTCCAGTGTCTCTCTGGGTTGTCTTAAAGAACATTTTCTGTCCCCAAGGTGCCTTGGATGGGCTCTGCAGCCCGGGGTGTCTCCTGCCCTGGGGGGGAAAGTGCTCCCTGTGACTCTGAGGGGTCTCTCTGGTGGAGGAGGGGGGTTGATGGGCTGGAAAAGGGGCCAGTTTGAGCTGCTTTCAGCACAAAGACGCCTCACTGGGGGGATAAAAGTTAATAATCAGTGAGAACTCCAGGGATGCATCAGCTCGCCCCTCCCCAGGGTGATGGGCCTTGATGCAGGTGAGCAGAGGTGCCCCAGGTCAGGCTTGCCAGGCATTAACCCCTGTCGATGATTGCCTGGCTGCTGTCTGGGCTGTATCAAATATCACAGCTTGGGGGGGGGCTGTGCCCTGGGCACTGGAAAAGGACAGATTTGGGGCCTCTTGAGCCCCTGCTGTGATGGAAAACCTGCACTCGAGGCTTTCTAACAAACATCTTCATAATACTTAACATTCAGTGGAGTAAAAGGAGAGTAATGAGCACTGCAGCCATCCCAGGTCAGTAATTACCACCGTCATTATTAATTTTCCAGAGCAATCTCGTCAAATGAGTCATTATTATCTCAATTCCTTAGCCAGCACTGATTGATTCTTTCTCCCTGTTGTGACTAATTCCATGTAATGTCAGAGTACAATATAGAACTATAGAGCCAGTGTAATTCCACTGCACAATAATTCCAAATAACCAAATCTCTTGCCTACAGCTCTGTTTAGATCTGATGCTTTATGGTACTTAATTGAAATAAATATCCCAGTCCTGTCACTCCCCACTCTCCACAGCCACTGGGATTGTACTGGAGACAGGGATTCATGTCAGCCTGGCATCTGCCCTGCGTGTCCTTGGCACCAACCAGGAGCTTCCCAGCACCTTGAGGAGCAGCGTGGCATGGTCTGGGGTAAGTGCTGATGATCTTCAACACTTCATAATGTTAATTTTGACCATTTTTATGGGTGTTGGTCAGCCTGGCTGTGTGTGGGGTTTTTTTTTGGAGGAGAGGCTAAAGATGATGGTTTTCCAGCTCAGTTCCATCTCTCTGGTCACAGTCCTGTGTCACCAGAGCTGAGGGGGAAGGAGTTCAGGGCGAGTCAAGGAGAAGGGTCTCCATGGGAGTGGGAATGTGTTTCATTCCTCTCTGGAAATGGGGAGGTGGATGAGGCAGAACAATTACCTTCCCTTTAAAGGAACTGGAAACCCACTTCTGGCATTTCCCTTGAGCTGGAGGGAAGGAAAGGAGAAGGAGACAGCAGTTATTTTACAACTCTGACCTTTCTGCCTCCCAGACTTCAAACACGATCAGAGTGGAGAGGGAAGAGGCTGGAAAGCCAGGAGGAGTGAGAGGGACCCTTGGCAGTGGAGCTGGTTTTTAGACCACATGGTGGCCTAATTCTGAACTGTGAGGAGGGATATGTTCCATATCTCCAGTCTCAGCTTTGCCTCCCTAAATCCAGCCCTTCCCCAGCAGCAGCCGTGTCCTCGTGCCAGGTGGGAATTTAAGGACGTGGGTGTGGGTCAGTCTGGATTGGACTGGACTGGGGGAATTAAAAACACTGAAATGAACAGTAAATAAATGAGCAGAGGTCTGGTGCTGTTTCAGCCTCTTGGCCTTCCAGCAGTCCTGTAGTTCTGCTGGTTTATTGAGGCAATTCCACATCAGTCCCTTAGTGCTGAACTGAAAATCCTCTGTCACAGCCCCTGGAAGCAGAACTTGGCTGTGCACCCTGAGAGCCTCTTCCCTGATGGGTTCCAGTCTTTGACTCCAGTGGGACTGTTTTTTACACCTGGGATTGGTGTCCACAGGATTCATCCAGAGGAACTGTCCCATCTTGCCAGCCCTGCATGGCCTCCTCCCCTAAAGGGTTGTGTCCCGTCCTGTTCCTCAGGGGGTGTTTTACAGAAGCTGTAAAATGCACCTTAAAATGTCATGATTTCCAGACTTTAATAGCAATACTCCCTATTTTTGTGCCCCCTTCTTGGAGCTATGTCTCTGCTGTGGATCCCTGCTTTTCCCGATGTCCCTCCCTGCCACGCACCTTCAGCAGGGACAAACTGAGGTGCCAGATCCACACACTGTTTTCTTGTTTACAGGAGATAATAATACTCTGTTTATGGTAATTTATAGGCATTCAGTAGGTTGGAGGTGCTGACATTAAAGCAAAGCAAGCCTTGAGCTGATGGGAGGGTTCTTTTGGGCACGAGGAGCCCAGTGCTGCAGTCAGAGGTGGCACCTCCTGCTTGCCAAGGCCCAGAGCAGGAGCTGACCTGTGTCTAAACCTTTCCTGCATCCAGGTATTTGAATAGTCCAGCTGGAATCTGTGTAAAGACAGTCTGCTTAAAGGACATATTTATAGGGACAACGGGCTGAGGTTTGTAGTTTAAAAAAAAAAAAAAGAAAATCCACAAAACCCCTCCAGTTCTGGTATTACAATTTGAATATCAGTTCAAGTAAATGCAACTTCTCGCATACAAGCAAGCTGGGAGATAAATCTCCAGGTTTTTATAATAAATGTTACTTTGTGGCAATCACCATATGCTACCTCCAGTCCTGTTTGGGGTGTAAATCATAACAAGCGTGGATCCTAAAATGCTTTATTGTCTTTTTATGGCCACATACGGCTGCTGTGCCTTCCACTGGTGATTAATTTTTGCAACGGTTCCCCTAGAACCGAAAAAAAAAAAAAAGAAATAAAAAAAATTAAGACTAATGAACGCTGTGCAGTGACAGCAAAGGAAGGAGCAGATTGCATCTCTCCTCCCTGCCCGGCTCTGATCAAAAGCAGGAGCGGAGCTGTGAAGTTGTGCCACTGACACTTTGTGCTGCCGACCCCCTCCCGCGACCAAAGATGAGTCCGGGCTGAGCAGGAATTCAGAGCTCCCATTGTTTCCCCGGGAATGGTGCTGAGAGCCCGCAATTAAAAGCGGTTGAGGCCACGACGTTGATTTCTTGGCAGGCTCTTTCAAGCAATCGGCCCACGGGAAGGACCTGCCTGCCCTGGCTGCAGGCAGGGGGGATGTTCTGTCTGTCGGTCCATCCGGGCTGGAGTGACTCGCTCAGGGAGCTGCAGCTGCTGAAATTCGGGGGGAAGCAGCTGCTGGCCCCAAACCTGCCCTGTCAGAGCATCCCCAGTGTCCTGGACTCAAAGCCCAGAGCTGGGACTAAAACAAGAGTGCTGCCCCCAAACCAGGGTTTTATCTGCCCTCCAGAGACATGTAGGTTTGATTTTATTATTTTTTAACCCCAGTGCACTTGGGTTTTGAGGGTCTGTGTGTGTTTGGAATGGGAGAACAGCCAGCTTTGAGCATTGCTTAAAAACCTTGGAAATTCCCTTCTCCAAACTCCTATTTCTCTGGAAAGGCTGTAATTCAAGTGTGTGTGTGTGGGGGGGTGTTGCTGTGCAAGGATCTGCCACTCTCTGGGCTTCCTGCAGCTCACAGTGGCTTTGAAATGAGACTTAAGGGGAATAATTGACAACAAAGTGCTGGAGAGGGGTTAAAGTGTCAGTGCTGCAGGAGGAAACCTCAAAGGTCCCGTTCCCTGGGGGACTGGCCGGGGCTGATGCCAGGGGGAGGGATGAAAAAATGAAAAACAAACTCCCCAGGCAGCTCTTGGCGTGGTGTCACCTCCTCCTGCCTTCATGTGTGTGCACACGAGCACTTGGTTTGCAGTTACTGTGAATTTTCCAGGTCTGTTTTTCAGGCCATGAGTGACTCTGGCTCCTCCAAACTATCTCCTTCCCTCCCTCCTTTCCTCCCTCCCTCCCTCCTTCTCCTCCTTCCTTTTCCTTCCTTTATGTCTCATGTTGAGTCACCTCTGGTTAGAAGAGTTTTAACTGTTTAAGTCAACCTGCTTTGCAAGCAGAATAAAACCAGAGCATTTTTTGATTTCCAAAGGTTAATTGACTCCAAAAGCAGAACCAATAATAGCTAAAAAATAAGGAAATTTCTTATTAGAAGTATTTCTTATATATATAATAAAAAAAAGGGTCATTGAAGTCGATGTCAAGATGCTGCCAGGTGGTCAAATTTGACTCTCCTGGCTCCTTTTGACAAACAACTTTGATGTTCACATAATTGGCATTTTCTGTGGTGGGTTCTCTGTGAGCTCCCCCTGCACAGTTGTGCAGTATCATGGGTTAGAGTGAACCAAATTAAACTGTTGTGGCACATAAAACCAGCCAACACAGGCAGGCAGCTTTTTGCCCTAAACCCCTGAGATTTATTCTGACAGTTTGCAACCAGATGAAATGGATAATGGAAGTCCCTTGTCACAATAACTCAGCTTAAATGTATTGTTGGATTAATAGACTCAGTTATCCACTCTTCCAAGGAGAAAAATGACTTTGTGGTTTCCAATCAGGCCCTCGCTCGTGGCATCCCCTCAAATTAACCAAACAGGCCCAACTCAGACTCCCTGCAGGAGCCAGGGGTTTTCTGACTTGTGTCAGAACAAGGGGTTTATTTATTTTTAACGACTTCAAATTGCCGTGGCAACATCTGTGGGGGATGGTGTGGCTGAGCAGGGCCGGGAATCCCGGGATTGGCACCGTCCAGGTGGCCCTGCCAGCTCGGTATTGGGAGGTGGTGCCAAGGGGTGATCACATCCCTCTGCCGTGCAGGGGGAGGTTGGTCCTGCCTGGTCTCAGAGTGAGAGCAGGTCAGGAGATGATTTCACCCTTTGCAAGGTCAGGAGTTGGTTCAACTTTCCATGAGCCAGACACAAACCCCTCACTGGCACAGGGTGCCCAGAGAAGCTGTGGCTGCCCCATCCCTGGCAGTGTCCAAGGCCTGGTTGGACGGAGCTTGGAGCAGCCTGGGCTGGTGGAAGGTGTCCCTGCCCATGGCAGGGGTGGCACTGGGTGGGCTTTAAGGTCCCTTCAAGTACAAACCATTCTGGGATTGTATAATGGGAATTTTTAATCAGCTTAACCTTTGCTCTTGCCATCTTTCCTTTCCTCTCTCTCTGCTTCCCACAAAACTTCCATCTTCCTTTTCCTTCAAGAACACAGACACTGTGCCACTACTTTGGATTTTTGCCCTGCAAAGTACCCCAGAAACTTGGTCCATGATCTGAATTCCTGAGTGAAATTATACAAATACTGATTTAGGAGAGAACTTGGGGAGCACAGGGTCAACGGCAGGTTTGTGTTGAGTGCTGTCCCACATCAGGCAGAAACATCTCCTCCTCCTAAATATGTAGGTGTTGTGTCATTTCTGTAAAACCTCTCCTAGATCTAATTCCCAGGAAGGCCTGGAAGGGTTCTCCACGTGGCTCTGTGGAAATTTAAACCCCGGCACAAGCGGAAAGGTTTGTGTGATCCTCCCTGGAGTAGCAAAACTGCTGAGCACAGCAAATCCTTGCAGCACAGGGGACAGCTTTTATTTTAAACTGTGGCCATGAAACCAGGAAAAAAGCTCCTGCCTTATTATTTTTGCCCTTAGCACATAAAAATATAAAAGCACCTGCTGCCTGCTGGGCTCATTTAATATGTCTTTTTATTTTCATAAGTCGCCATGGTAGAATTGGAATTATTTCCTGGGTAAACTCGAGGCGATGTTAATTGACACTCTCCAGTGGTTTTGTGTGTCAGCTTTGGAGCTGTTCCTGCCCACCTTTTGTTCAGTGCCCACCTTGGCTTCCTGAGCAGGATCCCCCCCTTGGGTGACTGCAGGGGTTTCGTGAACTTCAAGGGCAGCCCAAAATGTCAGGCACCTGCAGCTGAATTACGGATCAGAACACAGCACATCAAACAGCCACAATTATTCACTTGTGGGTCTCTGCTTGGTGGAGCAGTGAAAATCTCTGCACTTCTCCTTTGCTGAGATGTGGGGTGGTTGTTTGACACGCTCAGAGTGATGTTAGCAGGGCATGGGGGGATGTGTAAGGTTTTGTTTTTTGTTTTTTTTTTTTAAGTGAGGCACTTCAATCAAAGCCTCGTTCTGCTGTAAACCCAATTAGCTGCAGTCTGCCCAGTCAGCCTGGCTGCTGCAAGGGTGGAGGGAGGGCTGGGAATAATTGCTCAGCTCCTTCTCTCTAAGAAAAGCCACGAGGCTTTTATTAGCACAGACAAGCCCCCTGCACTTGTCTCTGGGGTTCCAGCTGAGGACACACACCCCAAACCCCAAATTGTGTTTGGGTTGAGCTGTGTGTGGAGAGGCTCCAGGAAGCAGGGTTAGATCAGATATCAGGGAAAATGTTTTCCTGGGAAGGGTTGCCAGGCTTTGCAACAGGCTGCCCAGGGCAGTGGTGGAGTCACCTCCCATCCCTGCAGGTGTTCAGGAATGTGTGGATATGGCTTTGAGGACATGGTTTAGTGGTGAACACGGTGGTGGTGCTGGTTGATGGTTGGACTTGATGGTCTGAAAGGTCTTTTCCTAAGGGTGGTGTCTGTGGAATCCCCTGCACAACCCACCCAAACCCCCACGGAGAGGTGGGACACACAGCTGGAATCACCAGCTGGGAATTGCTTCCAGGGCTCCTTCCCTTCCCTGAGGGATGTGCTGGAGATCCTCTGGCCTTTGGCCAGCTGGAGGTACAGGATGTGTCCCCCAAGGTGAGGAAGGTTGGCCCTGCTGATTGGTACAAACAGGACAGGCCTTCCCCATCTGCAGTGGCTTCCCAGGAAATACTTCACCATGCATGCAGAATATCCCAAATTTTCCCTTTCCATCTCAAGGCCACCTCAGAAGCTGTCAGCGTGGTGAGTCATCCATCTCACTCAGTCTCAACTCAGCTTTGATGGACTGTGATTTCTGTTGACATCCCTCAAGGATGGCCACATTCCAATAACATCTTGAGGACTCTCCCAACTCTTGTCTTTCCAAAAATGAGGTTTTTGATTTATTTTCCTTGCAGTCTGAGGTCCATAAAGTGATATAATACTCCGTGTGATGGCCATTGGTGTGACAGGATTTGGATGCTTCAGGGAGAAGGTTGGATGTTCTGCGAGACTTTCATAAATTCAGTGTTAAACTGTGTGTTATTACACTGACACAGAGCTTCCCCCTCCCCCCCCCCAGATATGGCTTTATATAAAGCATCACAACATTAATCCCTTTGTCTTTTGCAATGCCTGCCAAAAATAATATGTTTGCACTAAGACTGAAAACCGTAGATATGAAAATATTCCTACTACAGGGCCGATTTGGGCTAATTTTATTAAAGCAGGTACACAAGCAAAAATGCCTGTTTTAACAACCATGAGCTGAGTTGCACGGAGTGGGAGTGACAGTGTGATTCCCAGCAGCAGGAGTCGGTGCCACTCTGGTTTGTCACAGCTCCAGCTCCCTTTTCCTCCAGGATTGGTGGTGGTGTCTGTTATCCCCCCTGCACAGAGATCTGCCATCATCTCCCCCCTCAGCTCCTTCTGGCGTGGGAGGGTGGGGTGGAGGAGCAGGTGAGGCCTGAGAGTGGTTCATTATCGACAGGGAAAGCTTTCCTTTCCTTTCCTTTAAATAGAAGCCATATCTGGAGAGCTGCAGGACTCCCAGGCACCGGGAGGTCTAGAGGGGAGTTTTAATCTTAGCTCTTGCTGGGGGATGATGTGGAAAACACACACAAACGTCCCATTTCTTTGGAAAAATGCACTGACTGATCATCACTGCTCCCAGATCTGGGGGTGAACAGCCACACAGAGCCCAGGAGGAGTGGGTGGCTCTTCCAGGCAGTGTGTAGTGTTTAGGAACAGAGGGAGAGCCCTCATAAATAGATGTGAGAGGAGTTTCCATGGATGGAGGGTTTGTCCCAGGCAGCTCCCCGGGCTCGTTTGCTGCTGTGAGGAAATTAAAACCACGGGTTAACGTGCTGAGCAGCAGATTCAGCATCGTGGCTCAGCTGGATCCTGACGGAGCTGGAGGACGTTTGTGCTGCAGCCACAGAATCAGGAGGGTTGGGAAAGACCTCCAGAAGATCATCAGGCCCACCCTGGGGTCGTCCCTTCTCGCTGGGCAGGCCTTGTTGCTTGGTTTTGGCCCGGAGGCTCCTCAGAGCTCCTGCTGTTGATGTTGGTCCTGGTGGCACCAGAGGAGGTGTGACTCACTTGGAAAGAAGGAACAGATGTTTGGGGCTTGGTAATTACCACGTGCTGAGAAATGCCAGTGTTACATGAGGGTTTGGTTTTTTTTTTTTTTTGGTTTGGGGTGGATCTTTCGAGTTATTTTAGCTGAAAGAGGAGGAATCTCAGCCTTCCCTCACGAGCTCTCAAAAATTGTCAGAGGACTGTGTTGGGGGTACAGAAAAACGGGGAGAAAAATGCTTTTCCCAGTTTCATCAGAAATCATTTGGTATCTTCATCACCCAAGGACAGTGTCACCAGCTCTGTTTTGCCCTGGCTGAGGATGCCTTTGACTAAAACGTCAAAGATGGTTTGTAAAACAGCTGAGAAATTTGGGATAATTTCAGTAGCTTATTAATGAGCCACAGCCTTGCTTAGGATGAAGTCTTCAGAGAAGGAAGGAAAGGCGAAGATAAAGGGATTTTGTACTATTCCTGGTATTGATGAGGTGCAGGAGAAGTTTGACTCCCATTTATTTGAATTCCTGTTTGATTGTGGGCTCTCTGAGTGCAGACTGCCCAGATCTCAGCTGAGATGCTCGGGACACCCCCCCAGGGAAGCCCATCCAGGGCTCCTGTTCAGAGCTGTGCCAGGGACTGCTCAGGGGTCCTGCTGCTCTGCCAAGCCAGGAGTGGGGCTCCAGCTCCTGCAGCATCTTCTTGAGGCCTTTTCCTTGTTTCCTGTTTCCATGGCACTGCTTAGGAAGAGTTTTTAGTGCTTTGCAATGAAAGGGCACTCAGAGCCCGGCTCAAGTCGGGCTTTGTGGTGGGAAATGGTGGGATGAACATCTGAATTCAGCACTGCCAGCTCGGGGCTTTGTGACTAAAGGGAGCTCTGGAATGGAGCAACATGTGGCAGCTATTTTAGGAGATTTATATATACATATATAGGGTGCTTTAAATGCATTTAGGAGGGCTCAGCTAAAGGCTCTGCTTTAGCTCATCAGAGGGTGGCAGCTGTAACGAGCTGCTGGTGCTAAATGAGGAGGAGCCCCAGCACTGCCCTGTCCCAGGAGAGGGGAGCAGACAGGCTCCTGCAAGGAATCCCAGCAATTTCCTCAGCTGGATTTAGCAGCCTGATATTTGATATGACCAATATATAGAATATTGTTGGTTGGACCAGAAACAGCCAGTGGGGCAGAGGGAGCACAGCACAGGCAGCCCTGGGTTTGGGCACAGGAATTTTGGCATTTGGACTCACATTTGGAGCCAAATACAGTGGGGTTTTTTCACTTTTTTTTTTTTTGTTTGTTTTGTTTGAATGTCCAAGCAGAGCTGGGATTTGGGGGTTCATCAGAACTGATGTGGAGTGTCAGAACCTCCCTGAGCTGCTCCAGGCTTTGTGTGCAGCATCCCTGGTTCTTTTGGGAGGCAGAGCTGCTGTGGCACCTGGTAAATGAACACATGGGGACGATGTGGAGCTCTGGCAGAGCCTTTGGGGCTGCAGCAGTGGTGCCAGGATCCCTGAGTCCTGCAGGAGCCTGAGGACTCTCCAGGGGGATCCGAGGGGGACGGACACGCTGGGGCCACTCGTCCCTGTTAATGGCTCTGCTCAGCTGCAGCTTAGAGCCAATTAATTTTATGAGTCCTATTTGTAGCTCGTGTTCCTCCTTATATAATCCTCATTTGTTTCAAATGAGCAGAGTGTGCCCCTGAGATTCTAAACATACCTCTTTATTAGAGTTCAAACAGAAACTGTTACCTACAGGAGCTAAACTTAGCACTAATGTATGAAATGAGATGAAGAGATCCTTTTAAACCCCCTCCCGAGTGTTAGATAACATGGACTGCACGGGGTGAGGGAGAAGGGACTGCAGAGTGCTGTGAACAGCAGCTTTAATGGTCCATTGTACTTATTTCTCTGGGAAGGAGGAGATTAAAACCCAAAACTGCGGCCACTGGTTGCACAGCAATCGGTCTGTGATCTCCAGACCAAGCCTGGCCTCCCCCTGCCCCCAGGACAGGCTTGGGGAAGGTTTGAGAGCAGTTTTATAGCTGAGAACACGTGATTTTAATTGCCTTTATTGCTGCTTTGCCACATGAACGACGTTTCACGTTGCTGAGTGTTGTGGATGCCCCAGTTGGGATATTGGTTCTTCCACCTCCACAATTCCCTTCCCAACCTGGTGTTCAGCTGCCAAGGGTGTTCTGTACAACTCAAAGCATGGGAGAACCCACCTTGTTTCAGGCACTGAAGGTTTCAATGAGCTGACAAATTCCAGGTTTGCTAACAAACCCAGAGCTGGAGAGCAGGAGGAGAGAGGGAGGCAAGTCCAGGGAACTCCAGCATGGTGAGCAGCTCCAAAATCCAGGCTTGCCAGTCCTGCCGAGGGTGCCAGATCATCTGACAGCTCAGGGGAGTTTGACTTCAAACTGCAGACTGGGTAACCATCTTACACATTCGTGAAGGCCTCAGTTCAGCCACGTTCATTTTCTGTGCCTCAAACAGAAATGAGGAAGAGCTGAGGTCACCTGTGGGCTCTCCAGTAGGAATTCTGCCCTGGGAGAAGCAGGGCTGGGGAGAACTGGGGGTGTGGGGGAGCTGGGACTGCCCCAGGCACAGGTTCGGGGAAAGGGGCTTTTTTTTTAGGAGTTTTGGGAGAATGTACTTTAGCAAGGTATTTTTTTACCCCTCCTCTAGCCCCGTTTAAAGCTGGTTGTGTGTTTGAAGGCAACTTCCCAACTTCCACAGGCAGCTCTCCCTACAAAAACTGTGACAGGGAATTAAGTGGCAGGAGTGTATATGAGAAAAATTTGCTCCACCTCACAGGAGCATGAGGAGGTTTGTCAGCTCCTCTCCATTAGAACCCCAAGGCACTCAGAGCTGGAGATGAAAAGTGAAGATGAGATGAAAGGATGGAAATTACCATGCAGGTAAGTCAGGGATGGAACACTGTCACCATGGAGATCCCCCAGCCAGGCACTTCTGGGAAACACCAGGGTCAGAATTGCCATCATATTTCTCTGGGTGTATTAAAGCTGCCTGTGGGATGATGCTCCCTGGATCTGGACTGGTTTTGGATGACTAACTGTAATATGTTGGATTGGGGGGTTGATATTGTGATTTTTAATTAGGGATTATTCAAGGTGGACAAGCAGGGGGTGGCTGTCACTGGGCTGGGCTGCAGTTCAGGTGTTCTGGGGGTTGTGGCTGCTGAGAAAACTCTGGCTTTGACTGATGAACAAAGCAGGAGAATATTTGCTCTGGCTGCCTCTCTGTTCTCTGTGTTTTCAGACTTCTATCTGCTGATTTTCCAGGGTTTCTGACTTGGGAAGCATCTCTGCACTGCACCACCTGTGCCAAAGGTCTGCAGGCCCAGCCTTAACTTTCCTCTCTGTTTTTTGTAGTGGATATACAAAGATTTTACACAAGGAACACAATGAGATGTGGCTTTTTAGCTTGGCTTTGTGATCTCCCACCAATGCACTGAGGAGCTGCTTTTCCTCCTGCTCCCAAAAACGTGTCTCAGGGGTTGGAGCAGAAAGGTGGCTGTGGCTGTAGCTTTTCTAAATGAAATCAAAATGTGTCTTTCCTCCTCTCGTGTCCCTAAAACAATTTATCCTGCTGTAATTATTAGCATTCTCATTAAGAACAGTTCAGCTGAAAAGCGAGACACAAAGACAGCAGCGACTTCATCAAATCCAGATAAAGCAGGTTCCTAATTCACTTCCCTGCTTTGAAATAAATCCTCAGAGCATCAATTACTGTATCTGTTGTAAAGCAATTACTCTCGGCCTCCATTGCTCCCCTTTACACATTTTAATTTAATTGTGATTTTTGCTTTAAAATACAGGGTCAGGAATTTCACAGTTCCTCGGGAAGAACTAAAGCAGACAACAACAACAACAAAAACCCCTGTAAAAGCAGAAATTACTTTCTTTTGTAATCAGGTTGATTAGACTCATGTATAATCATACACAGCAGGTGGGAAGATTAACATTTCACTAATTCCTAGTGGTCATTACTGCAAGGAAATTTAATCTGCAGAGTTCACAGGGATTGCAGTTGCATGCTGGTAAAGCTCATTTAAAACACAGAGCAAGACCAGCACAACTTTGTATTCTGGAATCCGGTTTTACTCGGAACTATTTTGGCCTGCAGGCAACACACACATAGACCAGGATCTTCTGCTTAATTGAGAAATAGATTTGTATTGATCAGCCCACTTAACAAGCACATCCAGAGCTGCTCCTGCTCTCACTGCTCGGTGGGCACTGCAGGCAGGCCCTGGTGGGTGAAGCTACTTGATAAAATAGGTATTTTTACAGCAAATGCATTTTTCTGTGTGGGGGCTGGATTAGTGCAGAGCACTAAGAGAGTCAGTTCTCATATTCAGATCAATTCAGAGAGTTCTGCTGAAGTCGAACAAGTTATTAATTTCTTTCTTTGGAAACAAAAAGTGACATAATTATTCTGATCGGATTCCGCTTCACTAACCTGGATTTTCCCCCAACCTAAAGTGCCCAGCAGCCTCCAGTGTGAGAGTTCTGCTCCTCTGCTACTCCTGCACCTCTGATCTCTGCCCCCCTCCCTTCTGGTTCCTGCCAGCAGGAGCCTTTCCATGGACACCCATGGGTGCAGCTCAGGGTGCTGCTTCCCCACCTTGGAAAGGAGGGAAACAAAATTCAAATAACCTCCTTCTCTATTGCAGGAGTCACTTCCACCTGATTTTCAAGCTCTGGGTGCAGAATAACAGGCACGAAACACGTAGCATGAATCAAGTGAAGTGCAGCCGAACTGGGTTAATAGTGGTGTAGATGATGGTTTAAAAATTGAGAACAGCTAAAAATAGGACGGCACTGATGTTAATGCTGTGTTAGCCTGATAAAGGGACTGATTTCAGAAGGAATTTCTCCCTGGAAAGGGTGGTGAGGCCTTGGCAGGGGCTGCCCAGGGAGGTTTGGAGTGCCCAGCCCTGGAGGTGCCCAAGGCAGGCCTGGCCGTGGCACTCAGTGCTCTGGGCTGGGGACAGGGTGGGGATGGGACACAGGGGGGATCCATGGGCTGGGAGGGCTTTTCCAACCTCAGTGATCCTGGGATTGTGTGATTTTTGTAGGTCACTCTTCAATCAGTGTCTGGCTCGACCCTTCTCTTCAGAAAGGGCTCAGTGTCCTGTTTTGATCGTGGCCAAAACACCAAGTGATGCACTCCCATAACTGGGTGTGCACAGATCTTGGTCCTCACTGCCATCCAGAATTCCAAGACATTCTTGGGATTCAAGCAGTGGAGTCACCACAAGCAGAGCTGGAGGATTTGCTGCCAGGAGGTGCCAGAGAGACCCTGGGAGGGGATTTCCATCCCCACACACAAAACCAGGTGGTTTGAACATGAGATGAGGGTGGAATGGCCTGAACGGGCAAGGGAAGGGTTCCCTCCCTCCTGGCATCCCTAACAAACCCCCTGGACCACCAGAGATCTGCTCCCTGACGATGCCACGCTGAAAAGATGGCCCTGAGCTGGCTCAGACCAAATTTTGGCTGACGCTGATCAGTTTATAGGAGAGGAAATTTATGGCTGCAACCGAAATGAAACAGTGCTTTGGACAAGGAGAAATGGATTGCAGGTGCAAACAAGCATGAAATGAAAATCTCCTAATGAGTTTCCATTAGCAGCTAAATACATAATCGAATAATTTTTAGCCAACATCGAGCAATGAGAAAATCAATTTATTCCTCCTAAGTACCACTAAATGGATTGATGCTCCAGCAAAGCTAAGGCTGGTTTTGTTAAGTGGAAGCTGAGCTTTGGATTCAGCTCACAACAGCAGAAGATGGGTTTGCTTTTGAGTATGAGTGGAACATATTTTCCTTGGAAACCCTAAATAACATAAGGTAATATGTATATATAGTTATATATCTATATATCAGTTAATGTGGAGTATTTCCATCTGAAGGCTGGAGGTTAAAATATTTCAGGAAGATGGACCAGCACTGGCACATCTTAATTGACTCAGGAATATCCAATAATGAACTTAGCCTTGTTCTTCATTGCTCTTGAAGCAACAGTGTCCTAAATTTCCTTCCTGTTTCCTGAAAAACAGCCTGTAACCTGAGTTCTCCCTGCCTGGTGTTTCACACCTTATTCAGTTATGGTAAATATTTTCCTGGAGGGCCTGGCACAGGGTGCCCAGAGAAGCTGTGGCTGCC
Organism: Empidonax traillii; assembly: GCF_003031625.1. Classification (NCBI taxonomy): domain Eukaryota; kingdom Metazoa; phylum Chordata; class Aves; order Passeriformes; family Tyrannidae; genus Empidonax; species Empidonax traillii. Next base: position 77,235 of record NW_020956440.1, read on the forward strand.
CCAGCCCTGGAAGTGTCCAAGGCCAGGTTGGAGCAACCTGGGCTGGTGGAAGGTGTCCCTGCCCAGGTCCCTCCCAACCCAAACCATTCTGGGATTCTGGGATTTGTGTAAATATAAAAGACACCTGAAAATCCCTCGTTTTCATAAGAACCTGTAAGAAAATATCCGTGAACTTTAAACCCAAAAGGGATGTGAATTGCCTGGAATTTTAACTCGAAAATTAACTCCTTTTGTCTAAGAAAATGCCTGTATTTTGGACCCATCTAATGGTAATTTCCAGCTGGCTTTGCATCGAAGCTCAGTGTGCTCTACAGCAGGGAAATGAGAGAAATCAGTTTTTCTCTGTCCTTCTGCAGAGCTGTGAATGCTGGAGGAACCTGCAGACACCCACAAAGTCTCCCCAGATGCACCTACAGGGATGGGATGAGCAGGAAAGTGAAGACGGGGAAGAAACCAGGAACAAGAGAAAGCCCAAACAGGAGTTTCCAAGTAAGTGTTGGCAAAGTGTTGGAACACACCCCCTCTGCACAGCCTCTCCAGCTGCACCACTCTGCTCAGTGTAGGGCCAGCTGAAGTGTATCTTCCTTCCCATCTTCCTCTAAAACTCTAAAGGAGAACCAAATAAAAATTTTGGAACCTTCCATAGCCCCTGCCATAACCCTGTGTATCAGCAGCATCCTTTATCTCCCCCCCCCCGGCTGGAAAGCTCCCACTTTTATTGCCTGAATCACCAGGTTCATTCATCAAACATGACAAATGCCTCCAAAACACTAAATCACACCCCTCCATCTCAATGGGCTACATAAGCATTGTCAGGCCCCCAATAAATCTGAGAATATCTGTGTTCCACACTCGGGTATCTCCAGCTCCCACCAGGGCTGAGAAACTGCAGCAGCAAAGCTGAACCCTAAGTCAAGTTAAATTCAAGAATTTTGCAGGCCCTCAAAAAAAATTTGATCAGTTTGTGAGTTTTTGTGAAGCTGATTTATTTTTGGGAAAAAAAAAAAAAAAAAAGAAGTGTTTTTTTTCTACCCACAGGAGTGATTCATGGAGTAAGAGAATTTTTGTCGCCGAGAATAAGGTTATATCTTGGTAAGTACAAAAATAGAGAAGGGAAAAGCAATTTCCTGCTCTCCTGGGGAGCTGCCAGGTGTGTGGCCCTGCTCCCTGAGGCATCCCAGGGGGGCACTGGGAGGGCATGGCAATACCCCTGCAGTTTCCAGAGGGGCAGAGATGCTGCTGGATGAGCCCCTGCCCCCCAAAAGGCAGTGCCAGGAGAACACTGAGGCCACTGCAGCTCAGACTTTGGGATGGCTGCAGAGAAGGAGAAGTTTGGGCTGTGGACACGTGAGCAAAACACCCCGAGGGTCCCATCCATCAGCAGGGCTGGGATGGCCATGTCCTCCTGCAGGGAAAGCAGGCACTGCCAGGGCACTGAGAACCTGAATTAATGAGCTGCTCAGTCCTGCTTTCCAGGGCTGCTTGAGGAGAGTCAAGAGGTGCTACCTCGGCTGACCTGGAGCACATCCTGGCCCACCCTGGGTTTGCTTTCATGGAGCTGGTTCTGCATGGTCAGGGTTTAAAGAGGTGTTTAAATGATGGAATCACAGCTGGTTTGGGTTGGAAGGGATATTAAATATTATCTATTTCCACCCCCTGCCATGGGCAGGGACACCTTCCACCAGCCCAGGGTGCTCCAAGCCCCGTCCAACCTGGCCTTGGACACTTCCAGGGATCCAGGGGCAGCCACAGCTTCTCTGGGCACCCTGTGCCAGGGCCTGCCCACCCTCCCAGGGAAGGATTCCTTCCCAATATCCCATCTATCCCTGCCCTCTGGCATTTTAAAGCTGTTACCCCCTGTTCTATCACTACAGGTCCTCGTCCGAAGTCCCTCTCCAGCTTTCTTTTCTCATTTGAAAACAAGTTTTATATAAAGATGCAGGAATATAAAGGTTTCCTGTTCAATGCTTAGAACCCCAATTCAGAAGCCTTGTGTCTGTGTGTGGGATTGCAACGTGGGCATGGAGGAAATCTTTGTTTTCAGTTCACACATGACCCTTGATTTTTTTAAAAGAGTGTGTTTATATGTAGATATTTTTATACACATTGTCCCCAAGCAAGGATCCTCTCCCTGCTCTGCAGCAGTTTCTTAGATCTTTGCTGAGTGCTATTTATTGCATTTTTCATTTTAACTAACCCAAAAAGGAGGTCAAAAAGGAGACTTGCCTGGGATTTTCACTGTGGTTTTGCCCCCCCAGTTCCCACTGAAGCTGAGTGTGTGATTTTGCTGTAAAAAAAATGTAAATAATGCTGATTTTGCAAGAATGCAAACCCTGTGCTGGCACCAGTGGGAGTTGTGTATCTGCAGGGATTAAAGGCCAGAGCCACTGGTGTCGCTGCAAGGGATCAGCCTGGCATCTGGGAATGGTTGTGACCAACAATGTAACTCTGTCTTCTAAATAAGGGACGTCTTGGGGTGACCAAAACCCCAGCCCTGCTGACATTTGCCCCCTGAAGTTGCTTCTCCTTCCACATCTCTCCAGGTGAGCTGACTTTCCAGAGAGCCCCCTCCTGCCAGAAGGGTGCTGTGGGGAGAAGGATCCATCAACCTGCCATAGCTGTAGGTAAATTCCACTGCTGTTCTTCCCCAGCCCCACCTGATTTACTCCAGTGATAAATCCAACGTGCCCTGTAAACATTTATTTCCTTGACAAACCTCTTTGCTGTTAGAAAAATGTCCCAGACCTTGGGACCTGTTATGGCAAGTGACAGGTAAAAAAATTCAGTGTGTGCAGGCTCACTGTGCCCAGGATGGACAATTACAGCCCCTGAACAGTCAGAAAACAACGTGTTACAAACTCCCAGCACCTCATTACTCTGCAGGAGCCACCGGGGATGCACCTGGGGACAGGGAAGGCAGTTCTTCTCAGCCCCTTGTCACAGTCAGCGTTAACAGGGCTTGAGATTAAACCACCTGAAATATTTGTCAGTGGGAAGAACTCGAAGTGATGATTCTTGCAGCCTAATGCCTCCCCCCCAGACCAATTTTTTAACCCACTGTTTGATGCAGTTTTACCTGCCAAGCTGAAGAGAGAGATGTCAGGAAGTTAAAGCTGAGCATGAGGCTGCTTTGATGTGAAAAGCAGCCAGAGCTTGGCAAGGGGGGAGTGGGGTGGGATTTTCTCAGCTGAGAATTACAAGGGAACATCGTGTTTTAGAGGCAGATTCAGAGGGAAAGGTGTAAACCAGGCATTCCACCAGGATCAGCACAAAGGCTGAGCATCCAACATCCCAGGGAATGCTGCTCCAGGGCTCTGATTTTGGATTTGGAGCTTTGCTGCACTTCTTTGGGTGCTGAGGGTCTCTGGTTGTGCCCACAGAGCAGAGGAACCTCCCCAGGAGCCACGAGCTGCAGCATCAGGAGCTCTGGCAGCACGGGCAGGTTGGCACCCCCAAACACCCTCAGAGGCTCCTGCTCCACCAAAACACAGGCAGGATGGGTTTGGCAGGCTCTGCCCTCTTCCCTGATTCCTGGCAGGAGCTCAGGAGTACAAGACATGGACCATGTGGGGCTGGAACACAGAAACAGCTCTGTGGTGCCTCAGCAGCAGCTTCCACACAAAGAATGTTTCAGAAAGGAGCAGGAAAATGCTTTGTGCAATGACAAATATCCAGCAGGACTTGGGCTGGTGGAATGTAGAGAAGCAAATGACCAAATCAGCTTTCTCTCCTTGGGAGAGCTCTTGGGTGAGCTGCCTCTGCAGAGCCCTGTCCTGCCTTTCCTCAGCTGCCTGGACCTGCTGCTCTGCCCTGCCACGCTCCATTTATCCAAATAATGGGCTTTGGAAGAAAAATGCCCCTTTTTCCCAAGGCTGAGAAATGGCTGGATCAGGGAGAGCAGCACTCAGAAGGTTTCCTGGGAGGTCTCTGTCTCCAGGGCTGCTCAGGAGCTCCCCCAGCTCAGCCCTGCACATCCCACCACGGCTATTATTCTCACGAGAATCAAATCTAGATTGTGACAAAGCAGCTTTGTTGTTGGCAGCTAACTGGTTTTCTTGAAATATAGAATTATTTTTGAAATTAATAATGGTAGTAGTCATTTAATGATGTGAAATGCTCACACTTTGTGCTCTGACTTTTCCCAGGGGAAAGTGTCACTGAAAGGAGGTGACTTTAATGGCCAAAGCACAATTCAAACCCAGCCATCCTTGATCTGATACAGCTTTTCAACTGGGCAAGCCACTCTGCCTTGCAGGAGCTTCAACAACAGCTTTATTCCTTTAAATGTAATGATTTTTGAATCAAAAGCACTAATAATCAGCCACTGCCATTCACCTGTTCTTCCTGCTGGTGCCACGAGGAATCTGCTCCTTTTACCTCTAGGAAGATGCAGGACCAGAGCATTCACTGGACATCCCCTCTTGCTTCAAGGTTTGTGAAAAAAACGCATCTTGGAGGCTTTAAAGGACTGTAAAAACTAACTGGGCTGGATAAAAAATAGAGAGTCACCTTGAAATAAGTTTTCCAAATGTTTAGGCAATGAAACTTTTTTTTTGGAGGGTGGAACAACCCCAAAATACATTTTAATGCCTTTTTCCTTTCGTTTCTTTGGCCACAAAGTGAAAAGAAAATTACGATTATTTGGCAAAGACCATGAAACTGGTCCCACCTGCACCAGCAGTTCAGAATTTACTCCCACCTTAACCAGCTCCGGGGTGTTTAGATTCAATAAAAAGGGAAAAAACTCTCTTATAAGCTTTTTCTTTTTATTTATTTATTTTTTTTTTTTAAATCCTGCTCCCTCTTTTTTTGAAGGCTGGAAGGCACCTAAAATGCAATTCTCAGCAGAAGGATGTAATTGGGAGAAAATGTAATAGATGGGCCGTGTTTCTCTTTGAAGTTGCCATTGATCAGTGCTGCTGAGACGGGTTTTCTAATCCATAACTCAGAAACATGAAGGAATTGTCACTTTATTCTTGGAGGGGGGGTGTGATTCACCTCCTGCAAAAACAGATTCTGGACTCCTGAGTGGTTTTTATGCAGGTTTTTCTTGCAAGGTGGTGTAAAATGGGGGAAGAGTCAGGCTCCCAGTTGGAATGTTTTCTGAAGTACAGATTTCCCTCACATTAAGGAAAACAGCAGTGGTTTTGGAACTCCTTTTTTCCTGGCTGGGTTTGGTGTAAGAAAACTCCATCTAATACCTTCTGCTCCAAGAATGTGCTCTCAGCCAGCTGAGCAGTAATTAGGAGATGATTCCCCCTCCTCTGCAGGCAGCTGGTGTTGAAAAACCAAACCTTTCACAAGGAGGGGGGAACCATCTGGGTGATCTGTTGGGGAAGAGAGGAGTTTGGAGCTGCACCTCCGAGGAATAACTTGTTCCCATAATGAAGGCAGTTAGTGGGATGTGCCCCTAATTGGCACAAGCTGCCAAAGGAGCTGTGGCCACAGCTGTTGGGGGGATCAGGGAGTTGCAGACACCAGGCCAGCTCTGGGACACGGATGCAGAAATCTCTCTGGAATTGGGGACGTGCAGGGAAAAAACGTCCTGGTG
>NW_020956440.1:83073-87018 GCF_003031625.1 Empidonax traillii
GCTGCACCTCCGAGGAATAACTTGTTCCCATAATGAAGGCAGTTAGTGGGATGTGCCCCTAATTGGCACAAGCTGCCAAAGGAGCTGTGGCCACAGCTGTTGGGGGGATCAGGGAGTTGCAGACACCAGGCCAGCTCTGGGACACGGATGCAGAAATCTCTCTGGAATTGGGGACGTGCAGGGAAAAAACGTCCTGGTGCTTAAAGTGCCACTTGTACTGACAAAACACCTTCTCTGCACCAGCAGGTCTTGATGTCTTTGCATTTCATTATCTTGGCAGAAAAAGGACCGTTCCTGGCAGGAGTTTCCAAAGGGAAAACGTTGAGGACCTGGAGGATCTGCCATAAATCACTGCTGGGTTCAGGTAAGTACCTCATACGGGGGGAAACCTGGACACAGAGAGGGCTCCTCCTGGCTTGGAGGAAACTTCTGGTGGCCAAACATAAAACTGGATCTACGACAGGGAAGTTTTCTTATTCCACTGCCCTTCCCTCGTGTCCAGCCTGGAGCAGAAGGGGCTCCCCATCCTGCTGTCCGAAGGGGGAACACTCAAACCCTGGGGGCAGGTCCTTGGCTTCCTGGCTCTGTTTTCATAAGAGAGAGAGGGAAAAATTATAGTCCCGAGTGAGGAAATGATGGTGATCCAGAATTCACAATAACAGTAATTAATAAATAATGAGGAGAGCTGTGAAGAGAATGAATTTTTCAAGGACTCTGAAGAACACATTTAGAGCTGAGGTCTGGAACCTGCAGGCACAGAACTACAACCTTCATCCAACTGCTCACACACAGCAGGTTGATCTGAAGTTTGGTAATTAGCTGCTACTAAATTACCTTTTGCAGCTCATCTGGCATTAGTGGAGTGATGCTTTCCACTGGTTTGTGCTGGTTTGAAGAAAAAGAAGGAAAGCAGTGATTTGTTCTAACAAACTGTCTTCAACTAGCAGTTTGTTTTTTTTTTAAGGCCAGTGCGTTTGTGATGTGTTGTCCTGGTACTTCCCCCATCTCTTTGTGCTGGTTCTCACTCAGGGACTGACTAATAATTCCTCATGACACCCTTTTGGGTGTTTTTGGCGTGTTTTGTCAATGTTATTGATTAGCACTGGAATTGTGAGGAAGGTTTCCTGGTTTCAGGCCCTTGCAGGTTGGATGGGGGTGCAGTGGGGTGCCCAGCTGCCCCTGGGCATTCCTGGCTCCAAAGCCCCCTGCTGTAAATCCAGGCTGGGAGCTGGATGTCCAAGGCACTTTCCCACTGGCCTGTACTGATCAGGGCAGGGAACAGTTCTGGTTTGTGCTCGACAGCCCCGCGGTGGGAATTGGGAGCTGTGGGGAGCCCAGGGACTTGTGGAGCAGGTTGGACAGAGCAGGGCTGGAAACTGGGTGGGAATTCACAGTGTGGTGAACGGGGAAGATCAGGAGGAACTGGCTGCTCACACAGTGCCCTGCCAGGCAAAGCCCAATCGATGTGCTGACAAACATCCTGCTGAATCCCAGGGCGTCGCTCAATAGTTCTTAGAAGAGGTGACATTCAGGAGGCAGGGAAGGCATTCCTTTGCATCTGAAGTGATGCAGGGATGGGAGTGCTGCTGAACTAATCAGGAGTAGATGGATGAGTTTGGAGCTGCCTCGCTGGGTTTGTTTTGTATATGTATTTATTTTGTATATGTATTTATTTTGTATACATGCTGCTAAACCGTGTCCAAAGGGCTGTGACTGAAAAGGGACCTACTTGACATGGAAAACCCCATTTCCCTCCTCCAGAGTGTGTTCTGAAGAGGCAGTACAATATTTTTTTTTTTCCCCAAGTATAAATCCAGGAATTGCCTGGAAACTAGGTTAATGTATTCATGCAGGAAAGTAGTAACACCCCTCCAGCGATTTCCCCTCAAACCCCACAACTCCTCCGGGCCTTGCACAGCATCTCCACCCTTCCCCAGCCTCACAGGGCTTTTCTGGAGCACTCACTCTTTGTGCCTGTCCATGCCAGCCACCAAACTCTGCCTGAAGGTCTCCCTCAGCTCCTCAGGCATCTCCAGCTCTGAACAGTGTCCTCTGCAGTGACAGCTCAGCCCCAACCACCACCTGCTCCTCTGTGCTAAAGCAGAAGATGCGGTTTGCAGGGGTGCAAAGGTTCCAAAAGGTGATGGCCAAAGTGTGTTAAGGTTTTATATCTTTGCTGGTTAGTGCTGATCAATTGGAAAAATCAGGAAAATGGAGTGAACACTCTTTGGTTTGCTAAAGGAACCTATAAAGTAGATTGTCCAGAGAAGCTGTGGCTGCCCCTGGATCCCTGGGAGTGTCCAAGGCCAGGCTGGACGGGGCTTGGAGCAACCTGGGCTGGTGGAAGGTGTCCCTGACATGGCAGGAGGTGGCACTGGATGGGTTTGAGGTCCCTCCAACCCAAACCCTCCTTTGATTCCGTGATTCTCAGTATTTGGACAGTACCGGTGTTTGTTGGGCTGATGGTTGTCAGGAGCAGTTCTGAAGGAGGAGGGGATGTGGCAGAGGAAGAGCAAGATGGCCTTGGACATTGTGTGTCCTTCAGCCATTCAACAGCAGCCAGTGTTCCAGCTTTTCCAGGATTCCTGCCTGACAGGAGGCCAAGCACTGAGGCAGCAGCATCGCAGCTCCACTGAATCCACAATCCTGATGGGAGGGGGAGCCAAGGGGCTGACACAGATTGATGGAGGGGACTTGGCACTGCAGTAGATATGATTTCAGGAATTACGTAGATCCCTGTAAAACCTTGTTATCCCAGATTATGCTTCCTGAAATTACAGATCCTCTCTCAAACCAGTGTGACCACGTCAGCTCTCAGTCCAAGGGCAGTTTGTCCTTCAGGTGGAGGGGACCAGGGAGGGCTCTGAAGCCACAATTCCCCCTTTTGGTCCCTCCAGGAGGGAGCTGGTGCTGCTGGAGGGGGATCCGTGCTCACTGTGCTCCCACTGCCACGTGGACTGGGAATCTGGGGGGAGGTGAAAAAAACGAACTGTAAGGAAAAATTTGGACTGACACTTGACAACTTCTCTGCTTTGTAAATTCTAAAGGAATTTGAATTGCATGATGTGTTTTCACTTGCAAATGTCTCAGACTTGTTATTTTCCCTTTTTCACATATTTTAGGCTTATAGCATTGCAAAGTTGCTTTTTTTTTTAACTCTGTCCTTGTGGAGGAACAAGCAGAGAGCAATAGCTCAGGAATAACTCCCTTGCAACAGCAGCCTGCTTTAGCCTGAGGGCAAAATAATCCAAAAAGATGTTAATAGTTTTAATTTCCAGCGGTGTAAGAGCTGGTGCTTCTGGAAAGGTGTGATCTCTAAACCTGTAGTAAACTCAGATGCCTCAAGCAGAGCTCAGTGAGCTCTGGGTTCATTAGAGGAGCAAAATATTGGATTGTTTGGAAATACTTTGTGGAAGAGCAAGTGGAGTAAAATAAGCAGATGTTAAACTGAAAGGGCTGCAGTGGGACTTGGTCCTGGGCTGGTTTGTGCTAAGGAAGGGCAGGAGAAGCCAAGTGTTTGGAAGGGAATATTAGACAATGGCAGGAGATGTTTAGATAAAAAAAATAAACAACCTGCTGAGGGCAAGGATTAAGGGATCAGCGGGAGAGAGATGTAAAAAGAAATGAAGGGGGGTTGGAAAAAAGGTTGTAATAAAATCCTGAGAGGATCTGATTGGTTTGTGCCAAGTGGATTAACCTCTGTGCCCAGGGATCAGCAGCTCCTGGGACTGTCCCAGCTCCCAGGGCAGGTGATGTGCCCGTGGCCAGCCAGAGGCTCCTCCAAGCTGGGGGTGGAAAACACGAGGCAAACTGAAGCTTGTGAATGTTTTGGTGTAGAGGAGGGGAGAAGGAAATGGGCTTTTTTTTTTTTTTTACTTAATGCCAGCTGGTGCCTTGTCTTTCAAGGAAGAGGAGAAAGAGGAGGAGGTGAAAGAAGAGGGAGGA
>NW_020956440.1:87039-90931 GCF_003031625.1 Empidonax traillii
GCTGCACCTCCGAGGAATAACTTGTTCCCATAATGAAGGCAGTTAGTGGGATGTGCCCCTAATTGGCACAAGCTGCCAAAGGAGCTGTGGCCACAGCTGTTGGGGGGATCAGGGAGTTGCAGACACCAGGCCAGCTCTGGGACACGGATGCAGAAATCTCTCTGGAATTGGGGACGTGCAGGGAAAAAATGTCCTGGTGCTTAAAGTGCCACTGGTACTGACAAAACACCTTCTCTGCACCAGCAGGTCTTGATGTCTTTGCACTTCATTATCTTGGCAGAAAAAGGACCGTTCCTGGCAGGAGTTTCCAAAGGGAAAACGTTGAGGACCTGGAGGATCTGCCATAAATCACTGCTGGGTTCAGGTAAGTACCTCATACGGGGGGAAACCTGGACACAGAGAGGGCTCCTCCTGGCTTGGAGGAAACTTCTGGTGGCCAAACATAAAACTGGATCTATGACAGGGAAGTTTTCTTATTCCACTGCCCTTCCCTCGTCTCCAGCCTGGAGCAGAAGGGGCTCCCCATCCTGCTGTCCAAAGGGGGAACACTCAAACCCTGGGGGCAGGTCCTTGGCTTCCTGGCTCTGTTTTCATAAGAGAGAGAGGGAAAAATTATAGTCCTGAGTGAGGAAATGATGGTGATCCAGAATTCACAATAACAGTAATTAATAAATAATGAGGAGAGCTGTGAAGAGAATGAATTTTTCAAGGACTCTGAAGAACACGTTTAGAGCTGAGGTCTGGAACCTGCAGGCACAGAACTACAACCTTCATCCAACTGCTCACACACAGCAGGTTGATCTGAAGTTTGGTAATTAGCTGCTTCTAAATTACCTTTTGCAGCTCATCTGGCATTAGTGGAGTGATGCTTTCCACTGGTTTGTGCTGGTTTGAAGAAAAAGAAGGAAAGCAGTGATTTGTTCTAACAAACTGTCTTCAAGTAGCAGGTTTTTTTTTTTAAGGCCAGTGCGTTTGTGATGTGTTGTCCTGGTACTTCCCCCATCTCTTTGTGCTGGTTCTCACTCAGGGACTGACTAATAATTCCTCATGACACCCTTTTGGGTGTTTTTGGCGTGTTTTGTCAATGTTATTGATTAGCACTGGAATTGTGAGGAAGGTTTCCTGGTTTCAGGCCCTTGCAGGTGGGATGGGGGGGCAGGGGGGGAGGCAGTGGGGTGCCCAGCTGCCCCTGGGCATTCCTGGCTCCAAAGCCCCCTGCTGTAAATCCAGGCTGGGAGCTGGATGTCCAAGGCACTTTCCCACTGGCCTGTACTGATCAGGGCAGGGAACAGTTCTGGTTTGTGCTCGACAGCCCCGCGGTGGGAATTGGGAGCTGTGGGGAGCCCAGGGACTTGTGGAGCAGGTTGGACAGAGCAGGGCTGGAAATTGGGTGGGAATTCACAGTGTGGTGAACGGGGAAGATCAGGAGGAACTGGCTGCTCACAAAGTGCCCTGCCAGGCAAAGCCCAATCGATGTGCTGACAAACATCCTGCTGAATCCCGGGGCGTCGCTCAATAGTTCTTAGAAGAGGTGACATTCAGGAGGCAGGGAAGGCATTCCTTTGCATCTGAAGTGATGCAGGGATGGGAGTGCTGCTGAACTAATCAGGAGTAGATGGATGAGTTTGGAGCTGCCTCGCTGGGTTTGTTTTGTATATGTATTTATTTTGTATATGTATTTATTTTGTATATGTATTTATTTTGTATACATGCTGCTAAACCGTGTCCAAAGGGCTGTGACTGAAAAGGGACCTACTTGACATGGAAAACCCCATTTCCCTCCTCCAGAGTGTGTTCTGAAGAGGCAGTACAATATTTTTTTTTTTTCCCCAAGTATAAATCCAGGAATTGCCTGGAAACTAGGTTAATGTATTCATGCAGGAAAGTAGTAACACCCCTCCAGCGATTTCCCCTCAAACCCCACGACTCCTCCAAGCCTTGCACAGCATCTCCACCCTTCCCCAGCCTCACAGGGCTTTTCTGGAGCACTCACTCTTTGTGCCTGTCCATGCCAACCACCAAACTCTGCCTGAAGGTCTCCCTCAGCTCCTCAGGCATCTCCAGCTCTGAACAGTGTCCTCTGCAGTGACAGCTCAGCCCCAACCACCACCTGCTCCTCTGTGCTAAAGCAGAAGATGGGGTTTGCAGGGGTGCAAAGGTTCCAAAAGGTGATGGCCAAAGTGTGTTAAGGTTTTATATCTTTGCTGGTTAGTACTGATCAATTGGAAAAATCAGGAAAATGGAGTGAACACTCTTTGGTTTGCTAAAGGAACCTATAAAGTAGATTGTCCAGAGAAGCTGTGGCTGCCCCTGGATCCCTGGGAGCGTTCAAGGCCAGGCTGGACGGGGCTTGGAGCAGCCTGGGCTGGTGGAAGGTGTCCCTGACATGGCAGGAGGTGGCACTGGATGGGTTTGAGGTCTCTTCCAACCCAAAGCCTCCTTTGATTCCGTGATTCTCAGTATTTGGACAGTACCGGTGTTTGTTGGGCTGATGGTTGTCAGGAGCAGTTCTGAAGGAGGAGGGGATGTGGCAGAGGAAGAGCAAGGTGGCCCTGGACATTGTGTGTCCTTCAGCCATTCAACAGCAGCCAGTGTTCCAGCTTTTCCAGGATTCCTGCCTGACAGGAGGCCAAGCACTGAGGCAGCAGCATCGCAGCTCCACTGAATCCACAATCCTGATGGGAGGGGGAGCCAAGGGGCTGACACAGATTGATGGAAGGGACTTGGCACTGCAGTAGATATGATTTCAGGAATTACTTAGATCCCTGTAAAACCTTGTTATCCCAGATTATGCTTCCTGAAATTACAGATCCTCTCTCAAACCAGTGTGACCACGTCAGCTCTCAGTCCAAGGGCAGTTTGTCCTTCAGGTGGAGGGGACCAGGGAGGGCTCTGAAGCCACAATTCCCCCTTTTGGTCACTCCAGGAGGGAGCTGGTGCTGCTGGAGGGGGATCCGTGCTCACTGTGCTCCCACTGCCACGTGGACTGGGAATCTGGGGGGAGGTGAAAAAAACGAACTGTAAGGAAAAATTTGGACTGACACTTGACAACTTCTCTGCTTTGTAAATTCTAAAGGAATTTGAATTGCATGATGTGTTTTCACTTGCAAATGTTTCAGACTTGTTATTTTTCCCTTTTCCACATATTTTAGGCTTATAGCATTGCAAAGTTGCTTTTTTTTTAACTCTGTCCTTGTGGAGGAACAAGCAGAGAGCAATAGCTCAGGAATAACTCCCTTGCAACAGCAGCCTGCTTTAGCCTGAGGGCAAAATAATCCAAAAAGATGTTAATAGTTTTAATTTCCAGCGGTGTAAGAGCTGGTGCTTCTGGAAAGGTGTGATCTCTAAACCTGTAGTAAACTCAGATGCCTCAAGCAGAGCTCAGTGAGCTCTGGGTTCATTAGAGGAGCAAAATATTGGATTGTTTGGAAATACTTTGTGGAAGAGCAACTGGAGTAAAATAAGCAGATGTTAAACTGAAAGGGCTGCAGTGGGACTTGGTCCTGGGCTGGTTTGTGCTAAGGAAGGGCAGGAGAAGCCAAGTGTTTGGAAGGGAATATTAGACAATGGCAGGAGATGTTTAGATAAAAAAATAAACAACCTGCTGAGGGCAAGGATTAAGGGATCAGCGGGAGAGAGATGTAAAAAGAAATGAAGGGGGGTTGGAAAAAAGGTTGTAATAAAATCCTGAGAGGATCTGAACGGTTTGTGCCAAGTGGATTAACCTCTGTGCCCAGGGATCAGCAGCTCCTGGGACTGTCCCAGCTCCCAGGGCAGGTGATGTGCCCGTGGCCAGCAAGAGGCTCCTCCAAACTGGGGGTGGAAAACACGAGGCAAACTGAAGCTTGTGAATGTTTTGGTGTAGAGGAGGGGAGAAGGAAATGGGCTTTTT